>NC_043759.1:16797384-17097384 GCF_902148845.1 Salarias fasciatus
TGACTTGGGACTCACTTGAGACGTTCACATTTGTGACTTGGTCCCATGTGTGACAAATGCATGATATTAGTGAGATGATGGTTATTAGGTCATTCGTTATGGAGCAGGTTATTTCTAGTTAGTGGGACAGTGTCTCATCCAGTCTCATTAAATGTGTGTTGACATGATTTAACCTCACATTTCAGGCATTTCTAAGTTTGATCAGATTAAAAGCAGAATCTGTAGTTCAGTGTTGCAAATTTACATCCAAGTGATTTAGTGGACAAGATTAAACTGAGTTTGGTGATTAGTAATAATCTAATGATTTGATTTGTATCAGATTGATTTTTGTTTTAAAGTGAATTGAATAAAGGAGAATTTTCTAATCCAGGAAACTGAGAAAAAAGATGAGATTAACAGTGATTTTGTGGTTGTTTGAAACATGTAAATATTTTAAGTTGATGTCAGTAAATTTAAATATTTGTTATCAGTTTTATTGCTGAAGAATTTGAATGTCAAGTTTAACTTAATTTCAGTCACAACTTTGTCGACTGATTTCATTTAATGGATTAGATTAACAGAGCCGAGCTGTTTATGTTTCCAACATAAAATATTTTTCCTTTCCTTTGCACATCGTGTTACATTTTCTTTTTGTCTTTTTCCATCAGGCATCAGAGGAGGCATCTCTTTCTATGATCTCTATCAGAGACCTGAAGATGATGTCTTGTTACCCTGTCTTCAGGTGTCATTATCTGAGACCAGATGTTCAGGTATTAACTGGCTTTACGACAAAGACGCAAGCAGAACTTTCACTGATGTTCGTTATGGAGTAGTTCAGAAGAGATCACCTCGAGCTGCCAGACTGAGTCTGCACACCAACTGCTCTCTGATCATCAAAAACATCACAGCTGAGGACGCTGGTCAATACACCTGTAGATACACATGGGACGCTAAAGGGGACACACAGGTGTTTCTAAACATTTTGACAAGTGAGTGTTTTAAACGTTAGTTTTTTTTCCTGACAGTAATCTGATTGTAAATCCTTGCTGACTGCAAAACCACAGAAAAAAATGACAGTTTGATGTTTCTACTACAGATTCAACGTTTTGCTCTGTGAACAGATATTACTTCTTATCTTCTAGTTTCATCATCTTCTACAGACACAGATCCAAATAAAGATGAAGAAGTAACATTAAGTTGCTCCCTGTTGAAATTCAATGGATGGTGTAAACCCAGGAGCCTCCGCTGGGTGGACGAGACGGAAGCTGAGCTGGTTGGTGAAGGTGATGGTTTCAAGTATGAAGGACAGACAAACTGTGTTTCTTATCTGACTGTGAAACTTCAGACTGAACACAGCAGAAGATACACCTGCCAGTATGTTGATAGAACAGCTGTGAAGATCGAGGCTCACTACTCAACTGTGTCCTCAGGTACAAGAACACACTGCATGTTCAATCACAATGGAAACTTAAGATGAGCTTAAAGAATGAACTTTACTTCATGAAGCACTTATTTTACTTTAATTAATCATTCTTGATCTGATGATAGGTCCCACCAGTGATAAAGCCTTCGTCTTCATCATCGGGGGAGTGGTCGGGCTGCTGGTGTTGTTACTTGTCATTGCAGTTATTCTACTGAAATGCAGAAAACAAGCCAAAGCTACAAAAGGTCAGTAAAACTGAACAAATGCAGCTTTTAAGTCAGTGATAAAGTTTATTTCTACTCAACAACACTTTCAAAATAACTTAAAAGGCTGTCAGGGAGTGGACTAAATGTTCTTTACTGGATACTGTAAGAAGATAAAACAACCAGACAGCAAAGTGTTAGGAGTTACTCTGCTTACGTTTTGACTCTCAGACTGTCTGTTTTTAAATCTCACTCACTGTTATTAGAAATGTACGTGTAATAATCATACATTGAGTCAGTGAATGCCTCCCTCATTTCATTTCTGCTTTTGCTACAGTTTTCTGTGTTGACAGACTTTATTTCTCTTTCAGAAGGATATTTTTATTTTTGCTGCTCAGCATTTTTAGTGAATGTTAGTTTTTTGCTTCCTCTTGTGTTCTGTCTGTTAGACAGAGCTCTGAATAATGCAGTATAATGTAATGTGTTTCTCTGAAACTGATTCCACTCTTGAAATTAGTAACTCTTTGTTCGTCACTGAATTTTAGTGACAGCAGTGAAAAGTGCTGCAGAGCTGCTGACTGTTAGCTGGATGTGAACCAGGGTTTCAGACTGATTCTGTTTCATTTTACGTCACTTCAGAGGTCGAAAACAGCCGAACTTGGTCTCAGTAGAGCCAGACCAGAAAATGGACATGAAAAAAATTATATTACTGTAATATTTAAATAGTACAAAACAGCTTCAACGTTCTCCTTTTGTTCAAGTCTTCTTCTTATTGCAGTCTTGAAAATGTATGAAAATAATACATAAACTGAAGTTACATCATGTTTTCATGTGATTGTTCTGATGAATAAAGTATGAAATCTCACTCTTTCTTCCAGATGCTCTAAAACTGGCCAATATCCCGGTAAGTATTTCCTGAATAGAACTGATAACTTCATGAAAGCTCCACACAAGGTGCCACTTGCTACACTTTATAAAACTGAATTTCCAGCACTTGAAAGATATTTGTTTCTGTCAGTGATTTGTGTCCCAATGATTAGAATCTGAAAGAAGCTTCAAATGATCCAATATGAAAAAAGCCCAAACAAATTTAGATCAACTGCTCCAGTCTTTATACAAACATGTAAAACTTTGTGTATTAAACACACACTTTCAAAGCTTTACACTGACATTTGTCATTTAAGTTTAAATTCACAGTATGTTTAATTTAAACTGTAGTTAAAAGCATCAACATGTTAGTTGTTAATTTAGTTCAATGTAGGGAAAGTTTCTGTTTGATTTATACAGCATAAATAGATTTACAGCAGATATTTACAGACTGAAAATAGAGTTGTGTTCTGTTGTTGAATAGATTTTATTTTCATGTTTAGCAACAATTAGCAGACTCTCCATAGAGAAACTTTTCACTGTGTTCAGTTTCTCCTGTCTCTGCTCATGACTGTCACTCACATAATCCTTTGTCGGCTACAACAACGTACTATGGAGGTTTTTTTCAGTATGTGACTAAACAAAGTATGCTGTGTTTTCTGTCACCGTGGAAACAAAATTGAAATTTTCACTGAATCCAAACCAAGTGACTAAAATCAATCAGCCTCCATCGGACAGCAGTGAGGTGTTTCCTAAACACTGATAAGAACCATCAAAGGTCACATTTTCCATAAACTCCTGTGTTTTCCAGGAAGAGACAGATGTGACCTATGCCACAGTGAATGAGCATCACACCACTGATCATAAAAATGTAAGTCGTTTCATTTGATATGATTTAATCTTCAACCACAGAAGCATAATAACAATTACACTTTTTGTCACTCTGAGATTCTAATATTTTGCAATGACTGTTTGGGACATAATTAATTTTTGTGCTGTTTGTTATTCTTAAACGTGTGTGTTCACACTCAGGATGAGACAGAGATCAGTCTGACCTACGCCACTGTGAGCCTCACTAATCTAAAGGTCCATCAGAAGAACAAAGTAGGTCCCTCTTTTTAATACAGTGGCATTAAGAAAGAAATAAACTCTTCTGACTCCAACACTGTAAAGTTTATCAAAGAGTGACCTTCTTGCTGTGAATCACATAAAAACTCTTGTTTGTGTCGCTCAGGTCAAAGTTGAGACAAAGGTGGAAGAAGTGACTTATTCTACTGTCAGGACTCGGTGAAGACCAAACTGAAAACTCCCAGAATGCCTCGGGGTCAGACTGTTGTCATTTATGAAGGAGCAGTCAGTAGTCTTTACTGATTACTGATTTTCTTAAGTAATTTGGTAATTCGTCGACCTCCACACCTGAAGGACACTTGAACAATTGAACTCGAGTCGTGTGGAGTGGAGAGACACTGACGGCGAAGTTCCAGAATGTACAAACCAATTTGTTGATTTCACCGACTGTACAGTTCAACTACAAAAAAAAAAAAAAAAAAAAAAAGAAGAAGTGTTTTGAAGTGATTATTCTGTTTCAGACTGATTTACTATTCTGTTTTTTCTCAGTTTTGAAATGTTTGCTTATCGGTCAAGTTTTGAGTCAAGTTCAAAGATTAAAGCCTTTATGGTGACATTATATTATTTTGGTTCATTAAAAAAGAGAGAGAGCAATGTCATGTTAATAATGATGAATCTGTGGGAAGCAACAGCAACATCTAGATGTCGAATGTCGGGAAGTAACAGAAGCCAGCTGAGCATGGAACCTGCAGCCTGGAAAGTAAAGCCTTCTAAATATTTTTATTTTTCTTAACCTGTCCTGTCCAGCATGGAAGCAGCAGAATAGAAGCCTGGCTGCCGTTGTGTGCCCGACAGATTTGCTCTTCCAAAAGGAATTTATAAATATCAAGCTCCTCTTGTTAACGTGCTGTTTTTTTTTATTCTATTTTATTTATTTTGAGTACTAATACATGATATTGCTGGACCTGACAGGGGGACAGAAAGTGAAACAAACAAACAAGTGAACAGACAAGCAAACAACAACAAACGAAGGTGAAGAGAAGGAAGAGACTGCAAAGATACGACGGTCTTTAATTAATATCGACATTCCAGACGGCCGGCTGCTGCACCTGCATAAAAATATGACAAAGGGCATCTTATGGACTTTAGTCGGAGATTATTTAGGTTAGTCCAACCAAAAACAAGAAAACAATGGTAACCGAGTCTACATGCAGAATATGAGGAGGGATTAAAGATCGGCGTGATCATGGAAATGTGAGAGTGATCATGCGTATATGACCTCTGACCCCTGAGAAGACCAGAAGCCGGCCAGAGAGGCCCAGGGCACAAGAGCCCAAGAGCCAACCCCCCCACCCCCCCACCCCCCCACCCCCACCCCTCAGGCAGAGGGCCATGACCATACCTGGGTATCCACATTTTTCAGCAAACTCCACCACAAAGAGGAAGTGACATAGCTTTCTCAAACTTCTGTGAACTTCCGCAACAGAGAATCTTCAGTGTCAAATGATCAGACATCAAATGGCTTCACTGAGCGTTTTCCTCATTTTGTTGCTCCAGTTTGAAGGTAATTGTTTTAATTTCATGTTTTTTTTTTAAATCTCGTATTTAAATTGTCCTTTTTACTAATTATTGTAAACAGTTTAATAATTTGTTTGGACAATACCTAGAGAATAATCTGGCCAAAAGTCAGGATAAATTTGTCTAAAGGTTTGAACATGGTAAGGTTTTAAGTGGAGTTTGCATGTTCTCCCTGGACGTGGATTTTTCTCCAGACACTCTGGCTGAGTTCAGAAGCCCAAAAACATTCTTGTCAGGCTGATTGGTGAATCTATATAATCTGTTGGTGTGAATGTGACTGTGTGTTACTGTAATCACAGATGGGTTTGAATACGAAATAAATATTAACAAAGCAACAGAGAAAGAGGTGAAATGTAAAATGGAAAGACGAACAATCAAAAGCTTTATTATGAGTTACGACACAAACTTTAACTGTAAGAAATTCGTTTTATTTGGGTCTGAAAAAGGTTTTTTGCAACTTTTAGGACATAAAATAGTTGACCTTGCTTTGTACATCATGTCATGGTCTGCATTGTTTTAATAGGAAATAATTTCAATTTAGAACGATTCTTTTGTTGTTTTCTTTTTACATCAGGCATCAGAGGAGACATCTCTTATTATCATCTCTATCAGAGACCTGGAGATGATGTCCTGCTACCCTGTCTTCAGGTGTCATTATCTGATACCAGATGTTATGATATTTACTGGCTTTACGACAAAGATCAATGGAGAACTTTTCTTGATGTTCGTGATGGAGAAGTTGAGAAGAGCTCACCCCGAGCTGCCAGACTGAGTCTGCACACCGACTGCTCTCTGATCATCAATAACATCACAGCTGAGGACGGTGGTCAGTATGTCTGTCGATATATGAAGGATCCCACCAGGGACACACAGGTGCTTCTAAACATTTTGACAAGTGAGTGTTTTAACGTTATAGTTTTTTTCCTGACAGTAATCTGATTGTAAATCCTTGCTGATTGCAAAGCCACAGAAAAAAATGACAGTTTGATGTTTCTACTACAGATTCAACGTTTTGCTCTGTGAACAGATATTACTTCTTATCTTCTAGTTTCATCATCTTCTACAGACACAGATCCAAATAAAGATGAAGAAGTAACATTAAGTTGCTCCCTGTTGAAATTCAATGGATGGTGTAAACCCAGGAGTCTCCGCTGGGTGGATGAGACGGGAGCTGAGCTGGTTGGTGAAGGTGATGGTTTCAAGTATGAAGGACAGAAAAACTGTACTTCTTATCTGACTGTGAAGCTTCAGATTGAGCACAGCAGAAGCTACACCTGCCAGTATGTTGATAGAACAGGTGTGAAGATCGAGGCTCACTACTCAACTGTGTCCTCAGTGCCACCAACAGGTGAGGACTCTTTTCTGATAAAACGAAATATTATAGTATTTTTATGTTCTATCTGGTAATCGTTACATCATATGAGTGAATGTTCCTTTTGTACTAACAGTTAGCTTCAAGATAACATTGTTTTTTAATAACTCAAAAGATTCATATTTCTTTTAGATTCAGGCCTGACAAGTCTTCTGATAAGATCTTCAGTTTCTGTAGAGTTGTGGATCTCAGTAATGACTGCATATCTGCGTCACAGAGTAATTTTGGGGTCATGCAGGCTGACCGGTTCTCTGTATGACTCCTGTACTCCATATAAAACTTTCAACAGATCATTCGTTGAAGATTCTTTTTACCCAAGGCTGTCAGTGGTCTACATCATAGAATTTCCATGATAGACTCAAACACACACATGACACACTGAACCTTTTAAAAGGTGTCTGTCTTTATCAGTTTTCTTCTTTTGCTGATTTATTTTGATGCAAAAAAGAAGAAGTCCTCTCTAAAAATGAAATCCAATCCTTTATCTTCGGAATGAAAAAGCGTCTTTCCAAATGACTTCCTGGTTATGAGATTTTTAGCCAAAATCTCCATGAATATTAATGAGAGTTGCATTTTTCCTGCAGATTCCACCGACTGGTCTCCTCTGAGATACACCATGTGGGCTCTGCGCATCTCATTATTGATCCTCATGATGGTCATCACGGCTCTGATCATCAGAGGCAGAGGTGAGAACTTTCACATTGTATCACAATTTGACTGAAGCTGTAAATCTGAACTTCAGTATGACTCTGGATCTGTTTGCAGGAAGCAGCAGGCAGCTCAGAAACAACAGAGTGAGTATAAACAAAGGATTGAACCGTCACATTAAATCCACATGTTCTGTGTTGATGAGATCATTCATTTGATCAGTATTGATGATCACAGATTGTGAAGATGCATTGCAGCAACTCTCTGGAGGCACCGAAGTTCATTCAGTTCCTTTCAAGTCTCTTCTTCAGATTGTTACCTGCTTCATTTTACAGGTTCGTTACATCAAGACTGATGATGGTGGAGCAGTGAACTATGAAAATGTAGAACAGCGTCTGTCTCCTTCCACGCTGCTCTGATCTCCAGCAACAACAACTCTCCATGCTAACATGAACTGTTTTGATTCCTCACTGAAAAATTCAACATGCTAACAGATTTTAGGATTAATGTCTCTTTCATACAGATTAGGTAACAGGTTGTAGGTTTCAGATCCATAGAAATATAAATAGTTGATGCTCACTTTGAATCCTTAAGGTTTAAGACTAGAAAGCCAGAAACCTCAGACTCAACATGGACTCTGACAGCTCTCAGGAACAGAAGCTGATACTTGTTTGAGAGGTGTGATGATAATCAATTCAAATCATTGTTAAATACAGTTAAGTCATTTCAGAACAGGATTACAGAGAAAACCCAAAGAGGCAAAGCAAAAGCCTCCCTTAGCAGAGTCCTAGCTCCTGTGGATACAGGTTAATAAAACATTACAGACAGTGGATCGTCTTTCATCAGGAGGACTGAGTCAGTTCAGGTTAAATCAGATTCTTCTCTTCAAGTAAAGAGGAGTTTAGTGAAATAGAAACCATTAAGATAAAAACTTGAGCTCACACTGGGCTCAGTGAGAACTGCAGAGAGAGAGAGACAGCAGCTCAGCAACATTTTGAACAAGAAGTAAGTGTTGCTGTGTTACTGGTTGAATGATACTAATCAGTTTGTGACTCATTACTTCTGAAGGCAGCAGTGTGACAGTAACATGTTGCTTCATGAAACATCATCCCCAAGATTTCAAACCAACTTTTGTCATCTGCTCATGTCTTTCATTATGGCTTAATGATGCACTGTATCTTCTACATTTATGATTCTTTCACTCTTGATTTTACTCAGTCTTTATTTTCTCATAGTTCTTGATGTCTCTATATTCACTTCATCGTATATTTTATTGATGTTATTATGTTTGGGTTTGTTGATTTGAAGCACTTTGAGTTGCCTTGTTGATGAATTGTACAAATAAAGTTTTCTGTTCAAGCATTCAATCAATTTGAGGTAAATATTGATGATTGACGTGCACAAGACTATTGACCACTATGGATAATTTGTTGCTACATTTGAAAGGAAGTCTTGATTTAACAATTTCTCAGGTTGTAGCTTGCTGTGATGCAGAGTTGGATTGTGTCAAATAGAGATGTCTTAATTTTAATAATTAATACTAATTTCTCAGGGGAGCGTCAGAGAATCAGTTTCTCTGAGCCATTCTTTTCTCTCTTTCTATCGCCTTACGCCAACCGGAATAGCAGAAAGCTGCCACCTTTGAGCCTGGTTCTGTCAGTTTCTTCCTTTAAAAAGGGAGTTTTTCCTTTCCACAGTCGCCTATGCTCATGTTAATCTGTTGGGTCTTCTCTGTAAAAGCAGCCTAGAAATGACTATGTTGCATTTGGCGATAAATAAATAAAGCTGAGTTGAAATGATTTGAAACGAATTTATCATATTTGAATATGAAAAAAAAGCATATTTAACAGTAATCTTCATAGCTTGAACAAACTGAACGAGGTCCAGATCGAAAACTACTACAGCTAGATTTCTCAAATCGCTCACTTGGAAATGTCTAAGTCGATGAGTCGGCAGTAGATCAAAGTTATGCGATAAATCTGCAAAAGAATGAAAAAGGCCATTTTTGTAGAAATCCTTGAAGCTTTTCAATCCTTTATCATGCTTTGATTTAAAAGCTGGATCAGTAATTGGGGGGGGGGGGGGGGGGGGGGGGGGGGGGGGGGGGGGGGGGGGTTGTGAAGGTGCGTTCGGAAGGGGGCGGCAATGGGGCCTTCTGCGAGAGCCTCCCCAAGGCATGTTCTACTCCACCAGGTTCCCATGAGCCTCCTCGGCATTCAGCGCTTTTATTTGAGACACAACTGAAACACAACTGTTGCTTGCTGGTGGTTCATGTTGGAGCTGACTTGATCAATTCAATGTCCTTCATTGCATATACTGTTTCTTCGAGTTTTAAAATGTTTTTTTGTCTTTTTTCATTTTAAATTCGGCTCTGTTTTTGTCTTTCTAAAAATAAAAAGATGAAATATGAATTATTCTTATGGCTAACATGTTATCGACTCATTCTTATGTCTGTAGTTTGTGTATTCATCCACATATTGTGAGGCAGCTTTTCAGGCTTCTGACCATAAACACCAGCCTGGTTAGTTATTGATTTAATTCTCTGTAGTGTATGTCGATTTTGTTTCCATTTTCAGAGATGCGCCTGAACCATTTAACAGTTCACAGTAAAATGATGTGGTTTCCCCTTCAACACATTCTTCATGGTCAGTATTTACACTTCAGATTGGTGTGGAAGCTTGTTTTCAGTTTATTTTCACTGGATTTATCACCAAACAGGGCACTTCTCCTTTTGTTTCACCACTGACATGACACAGTGGAATCTCCAGCAATGCGTATTTCCCCATTTCAGAAAAAAACCTTCACATTGATTTCCTGTTAACAGAATGGGCTCTAACTTCGCAGACTGCGCCGAATCCGCCCGCTGTCAGCGGAGCGCAAAGTGCGCTGTCGGCGGATAAAGTCAACGGGGCGTGTCCAGAAAATTGTCCTAATTTCGTGAACCAGGCGCAGTCACGCCTCCATCCCGCCCACTGGCGCAGGTGGCACAAGAGGGAGGAGAGAAAGTGGGTTTAACCCAGCTGAGAGTAATTTGACCAATCAAATGAACACCTCTCCTTTTTTTCAAATGCACTGCAGCAAAGGACACTGCTTCATTAACATGATGAAATACATTTTATTTCCTGGCCTCAATACTAAACCATAGTGAAGCAACAATGTATATGAAGGTATTTTAAAATAAATAATCTCTTGAAGAGCTTGGGGAACCAGACAAATGAAATAACAATGCAGACACATTTACAGGCTAATACTTCTTTCAGAGCGCAGATCGGCTCCGCCGAGGTCTTTACATACAGTGCGCGCTTTTACGCACGGCACTATTTATTCACAAAGAAAGACAAGGCAAACTGACAGGTGCATGGCTGTAGCAAATGCGTCGTGACAAGATGCAAGATCAATAAAACACTCTAAGAGCCCTCCCAAGACTGTCCGAACCGTGTTTTGGTCCGATGGTGTGAAATAACTTCTGACATCGTGTGGGTTTCCTCCTCAAAATCACAGGTAGAAATGATGATTCACCTGCATGCATATACAGCCGTGCGGGATCCACATAGTTTCCGCGCCTGCAATATGTTCATTTTATCTTTTTTAATCAGATCAATCAACTGAATGAAGCCGCTGTCATTGCGTGGAGTGTGTTGGTCAGCTAGTGACAAACGGACTGATTCTCCATATGAAGGATTTTCTTTAAGCCGGTTCAAAATGACCTGAGAGATCTTCCAGCACAAAATAGAGACTGTTCATGCATGAATGAGGCGACGCAAAGCGGAGAGTCCCTCATTTTCGACTCATTCATGATGACAGAGTTGGTGTCACAGCTCTGTAGAGACAGCGTATCCTGCTCTGGGCCCGGCCGAATTGTACATTGACCCACATGAAACCATTTTCGCGTGTGGTTTGTTTTTCTTTTGTCTTTTCTTTCTTTCTTTCTCTTTTTTTTGTGTGTTTTTTTTTTTTTTGTTGGTTCTTTGCCTGTGGAAGATTGACAGCGGTCGAAACCTAGCGCGAAAATAAGATAAATAAACAAAATATTAAGTCAAGAGGATCAGCAAACCTTTTAATGCCTCATGTCTGCTTTATCAATGCCTCAAATCAGGTTTCAAAATTTATTTAACTTTTTACCTCTCACTGACACTCCGCGCACTTATGCCCCTGATAAACACGCACACACACACCAACACACATAAAAAAAGTTGTATTATTAACCGTCAATAATAATCAAAAGCATATTAAAATTAGTAAAATAAGTCTCCCCGGCTGCGCACCAGGACGGACAACTTCCCACACCGTCCCGTCCTCTGCTCATTTGATTCTGGGACTACAGGCTTGACAGGACAAAGGTTTTTATTTAGAAAATATGTTCGTTCTAAAATTAATTTTTGGAAACGAAAAATACATGGTTTGCTGTACTGTGATGGAGAATATAATATTTTACCTGAATCTGTAATTGGCACCTCTGGAGACGCTGCAGTGCTCCTGCTGTCAACTACAGTGTTCACTGTTGTTTTTAATTTTAATACATTAGTTGATTTTTTTACACCATTTTATGTTATAATTATTTAGTTGTAAACTGACAGTAGCCTACAGTAATTCTCTATACCTGGAGGTGACGCGTGAGCGCTTCATGCGCCGCTGCAGGTTCTACGCTGGACTGTACAGCAGCTGGAGGTCGATCGGGCATTTTTGGGGCAGCAGGATTAAATTTGTTTCACTGTTTGGCGCGTGCCTGTTCTGACTCTGATTCAGAACGTTCCTCCTCTTCACTCCAGTCAAGATCGCTGATGTCCGACACGTCTCCGCCATCCGATTCCCCCTCACTGACCTCCTGTATCATTGCTAAAGCTTCTTCCACCTTATATCTCTTATTTATGCCTGTTTTTATTGTCTTTCTTTTGGGATTTGCTTGATATTTTTGGCCGTCTGTCTGATTGTCTGCTGTCAGAGCTAGCTCCCTGTTCAGACGCGCGCATGAACCAAAACAAATCAATAGCAGAAGAAAAAAAAAGCCCCGTGAAGTGCGTCTTTTTTTTATCAGCAGTCTGTGAGACCACTGTTGGCCTTTGGAGGTATAAATGCTTTGTAATATTATTTGTGTCATTGTTAGGACCTTATTTGCTTCAGAAAAACATACAAGACACATATTTAGGAAAAGTCAAAGAATTAGAGGACAGGGAAATTATTTTTCACAGATTTATTTGAATTCCAAAAACCCAAACGGTCTGTCAGAGCATTTTGGCTGTTCTAGTGCTAAAGAAGATAATAAAAACAATTATGTGCTTCATGAGTGATTCTGTGTATCTTTCATGACACTGACAAGCTGTCAGTGTCATCAGATCCTCCTCCCCAGCCTGCTCACACCTTCTGCACTAAACTCTCACTGCGCCCAGCTGATTCTGTCGACCCCTCCCCCTGGTGCGCCGCCACGCCCATCTCGGCGCAAGTGCAGCGGACCGGCCAGAAACCCTCTTCTGCGCCTGTCGAAAATAGGAATGCGCTGCCTCCGCCGCTGATCATCGCCAAGTTGCGCCGTCAAATTAGAGCCTAATGAAACAAAATGATTCTTCTCATGTTGATGCTGTTTTTTCTGCTTCAGAATGGAGGTAAGGCTCTTTTTGTGTATTAACTATGCAGTAGTTTGATACTGAAATGATTTCAAGATACTTTTGGCATTTCATTTGAACTGTGAAAGTGGTGGACACTTACAAAAGTATCACATTTATCCTGCAGTGTCAGTGGGATGTCACTCTGCAGAAACACGGATCTGTAAACTTTGATGATTATGAACTTCATCTGCTCAAATAGAGATGTTGACTTGAGTCATGTAACGTCAACTGAAGTTGAATCAAGTCTGTTTTGATGATTTGTGACTTGACTGGAAGAAAAATGAAAGACTTGAGACTTGACTTGGACTTGGAAGTTAAAAAATTAAATTATCCAGGAACAATATATGTTCTGAAGCAGGAGGTGACAATTCAAGGCACTTTTTTTCCAGAAGCATCTGGGTGTGAACTCTGTTTTTATTGAATGAAATATGCATCACATGGTCTGAACACAAACATTTCCTTCTGCAGATTAATATTTAGTAATTTCATATTTGATTCTTGTTTTTTTTATTGTTCAATTCTACTAATATCTTTTTTCTATTCTATGTGTGGAGCAACTGTAATGGATTCCGCTCTGGGATTAAGAAAACAGGGCTGCATGATGAGTCAGTGGTTAGCTCTCTCACTTCACATGAGAAGGTCATCGATTCAAACACTGTGTGGAGTTTGCATGTTCTCCCTGGGTCTATGAGTTTCCTCCCACAGTCCATAAACATGCATGCTGTAACAAGAGAAACTATTGTTTGTGATGTGTTGCTTCGGGGACTCGATATTGTGTGAGGCCGTTGATGCCGGACCAAACGTGTAACCTCTCGCACTGAAGTTTAACAATTAAAAGTTACACACTCGCTGGGTTGAAACAGGACAAGTCTGATGTTGTACTGGAATTAAGGAGCAGACTTTAAACATGGCGGCAGCGACAGAGGATTTGGTCTTGGTCTGAGGATCGGCATCCGATTTTCACTCATAAACTCTGCAATAAATAGGAAGTGTACTTTAAACTAAATTTGTTTCTACTGAATAAGAAGAGGAGGAATTTTTTTTTCAAAGCTTTTTTAAACTTCTGTTAATTTCCACACCAGAGAATCTTCAGTGTCAAATGATCAGACATCAAATGACTTCACTGAGAGTCTTCCTCATTTTGTTGCTCCAGTTTGAAGGTAATTGCTTTAATTTCATGTTTTTTTTTTATTTCTTTTTTTTGAATTATTGTCTGTTTTACTAATCGTTGTAAACACTTCAATAATTTGTTTTGACAATATCTAGAAAATAATCTGACCAAAAGGCAGGATATATTTGTCTAAGGCAGCGGTTTTCAAAGTGTGAGGCCCCTGGGGGGCGCCAGAGGGCTTCAGGGGAGGCACAGCGAGCGAGAGAGAGCTAGAGAGAGAGAGAGAGCGAGAGAGAGAGAGAGAGAGAGAGAGAGAGAGAGAGAGAGAGAGAGAGAGAGAGAGAGAGAGAGAGAGAGAGAGAGAGTTTCTCTCACAGAGCAGAATGGACAACCATCTAGAACCGAAGGATTGATCACCGACACAAAAGCATTGACTGCTAAAATCCCAAGTAAAACACGCCAGTGCAAATCTCCAACATTTTTTGTCAATGGTGGTTTATAAAAGACATTCCAAGCTGGTTTAAAGTCAGGTTTGACTTTCAGAATGGCTCTCCATGGTGTGTCTGCCCTTCCTTTGAGTTTTTCTCTGTTTAAGGCCTTTACACACCCCTGGTAAAGACCTTTAACATTAGCAGAGTCCAGAAACATCCAAACACAACCGCTGAGCAGAGGGTCCATCGTGCCACAGTCTGGAAAATTTGGTTTGATCGCCACCCTAGGAAATGGATCAGAAGCGTCAGGTGTTACTTGACCGTTAAACCACTGTTGCTGGAGCGCCCTGTCCTCCTTGGAAAACGCCCTCCTGAACTTCTCCAGGATGGCACCAACCGTCCGGACAGACCGGACCTCCAGTCTCTCTGCCAGGGCGTCAGCGTTGTCCAGGTTTTCTCCAGCCAGCTGCAGCAGATGTTGAACCGTTGTTATTTGTTTCTGAAAAAAAAAAATGAAGAAATTAATGAGGCGTCTTTCCATGCTGTTCCCAGGCGTGCTCCTTGGAGTATGGGCTCTTTAAGCAGCCAGTGCAGAGATGTAGTAGAGTCCAGTCCGCTCACCTCCATCAGCCTCCACACTCTGACCACACTGGCATAAAAAGGTGGCAAAGAGTTCATATTTAGATTGGCCCAGTCAAAGCAAAACACTGTTTTACCAAATCCCAATTTCCCAACCTGACCAAAAATAAAGTCTGCAACTGGCCTCCACGGTAAAATATCAGAACCATAAAGGTAACTTTGTAAAAACTGAAAAGCAGCTTTCCTGCTGAGCAGATGAACCTGCCCCTGTCCCCCTTTTTCTTTCGGCAAACAACAAAACACTTTGAGGGAACCAGTGAAGATCATCCCAAAAGAAATCAACGATGTAGCTCTGAACACTCCTCAACAAATCTTGTGGAGGTTCTAGAACAGCCAGCCGATGCCAAAGCATGGAGGCCACCAAATTGTTGATGATTACTGTGCGCCCCCTATAGGACATCCGGGGTAACAGCCAGTGCCATTTCTTTAGCCTGCCTTCCATTTTTTCTGCAACTCCCTCCCAGTTTTTCATAAGTTCCCCCTGGTTACTGAGATGCACACCAAGATATTTAATCCCATTTCTTTTCCAACAGACTCCACCCGGTAAACCCGGCTCAGATCCCCCCCATTCTCCAACTAGCAGAGCAGTGCTCTTACCCCAGTTTATTTTGGAAGAGGAGATCCTTCCAAAGGAAGATGCAATGTTCAGCAGCCTCTGGATGTCCTCAGTATCAGTGATGGCCACCATGATGTCATTTGCATAAGCAGAAAGGTGTAGTGATAAAGCATCCTGTCTCAGTTTGACCCCTTTCAAATCATTCCTGATCTTAACCAGCAATGGTTCAATAGATAAAGAATACAGCATACCAGACATTGCACACCCCTGTCTAATGCCCCTCCCAACAGAGAAAGGAGCACAAAAACCACCATTGACTTTCAATATACTTTCAATGTCAGAGTAGAAAGTCTTATGCCAGGCAGACACTGTGCGATTTTAGAAATCTGACTGTCGGGGAAATGCTCCCACTGCACGACTGGGTTTGTCACTTGTACTCTATTTGACCCTGTGACATGTGCACTCATACTGTACGACTGCTGTCAGTCAAGATTATTGACAACCACGGCGTCAGTCGGCGTGTGACGGCACGACGTGCTCGAGTGTAAACAACGAAAAACAAAGGTTCCGAGTTCCTATGACAACCACAGCGTGCATGACAACAAGACGGCGAGCAGGCAGCAAGTTGTTGCAGATGAATATAGTCAGCTCCACCGGTGTGAACGTAGAATCATGACGTAACACCACTCACACTGTACGAGCTACGGTGAAAATTTCTGACATGCCAGAAGTTTGATTGGGAGGTTGCAGCATTATCGTTAAACGTAGCAGCAATTAATCCTTCCTCTTGACTGTTCTCACACTGCAAGGCTTACGATCTCCCGACCGGACATCCCGATGCTACGATGTTTCCACGATGACGCAGCGTGGTCTGCAACGGCAAAATCGTGGTGAAATACCCTCGAAATCGCACAGTGTCCACCCGGCATTAATCATGGCGACAAAACTGGGGAAGAGACCAAATGCCTGTAGGGTATCCCAAAGGTACTGGTGCTCCACCCTGTCAAAAGCCTTTTCTTGGTCCACTGAAATCAGACCAAATTTTAAAACCAATGAACTAGAGACGTCCAAATAATCTCAAATTAGGGATATATTATCACTTATTGATCTGCCGGGGATACAATATGGCTGACTGACATGAATCACATGCTCCATCACCTTTCTCAGCCGATTGGACAGCACTTTGGACAGGATCTTCTAGTCAGCACACAACAGACTCACAGGCCTCCAGTTCTTGATCTCCAACAGGTCACCTTTCTTCGGTAGGAGGGTGAGGACCGCTCTTGTAGTGTCAGTGGCCGCTCTAGGTCTGCATTGTCCTGTGCTGACACCTGTGGCAGGTTGCCAAGGAAGGAGTTGGATATCAGCAGATCCTCCCTGTGTTCACTGATATACAGCGACGAGAAGAAGTCCACAGCTCTCCTCCTGATCTCCTCTGGCTCTGTCAGATCCCTCCCATCAGCTGATCTCAGGCAGTGAATCAGTCGCTTCTGACAGTTCTTCTTCTCGAGAGAAAAGAAGAACTTCGATGGAGCATCCATATCAGCCATGTTTTGGAAGCGTGATCGGACTCGCGCCCCCTGTGCTCTAAGCCCCACCAGATCTGCTAAAGCTGACTTTTTTGCTTTGTAGGCCTGAAAATGGCCTGAATCTCCTGTGGAACCACATAGTTCTTCAAGCTCCACTATCTCGATCTCTAGAGCTCTGACTGATTGTATCATCTCTCTAGTGACACTGAAATTATCTTGACTGTTGGAAAACTGTTGGATTTGTAATTTTCCAATATCCCACCATTGCAGCAAGGAGGAAAACTGAGGTTTTCTGGACCTCCACTGCTTCCAAAAGAAGTCAAAACACTTTTTAAAATGGCCGTCATTGATTAAAACAGTATTAAAATGCCAATAAGCACTCTCGGCTTTTACCCCTGTAATAAAAACATTTTCCATCAGCAAACAGTGATCCGAAAACCCCACTGGACTTAAAGTGCAGGATTTAAAAATCTGTGCCTGATGTTTATAACAATAGAGTCTGTCCAACCTGGCCAGAGAGACCTGATTGTCCTTTATGTGTGCCCAGGAGTACTGCCTGCTGTCGCCATGCTTAGAGCGCCACACATTAGTCAGCTCATACGTTTCAATGATCCGTTTCACCTTTCTCCGTGACTGCGCATTCGGTTCCAGATGGTTTCTGTCCAAGTCACTAACAGTGCAATTAAAGTCACCCCCACAGATCAGAAAGTCCGTTGAAACACAAGATGAAAGTGCATTGGCTAGATCCTCTAAAAAAACACACTGCTCACCAGGGTTAACTGGTGCATACACATTTAAAAGAGTCAGGGTATGTTCTTCATATTTTGCTGTGACTTTCAATAATCTTCCCTCTACAACTTCCTCAACCTCATGGGATGAGGGCAGAAAAGACTCTGAAAAGAGAATTGCAATACCTGCACTGACTGTGGTCTTATGACTGAAAATTATGTCCCCACCCCACTCTCTCTTCCAGTCAACAACATTACCAGTATTACTGTGGGTTTCCTGTGCAAACGCAATATCAATATTCTTAGTTTTTAAAAGCTCATAGAAAACTGCTCTCTTTCTAACATCTCTGGCCCCATTTAGATTTAAAGATGCAATCCTAAAACTGCTCATAGTCAGAAAAAGTGCAGCAAGGAACCAGACAAAATGTGTGAAACACATTTTTATCTGTTTTGATTTACTTTTAACCATCACTAAGTTGTAATTTCACCTTTTGAACCAGTTTCTGAAGGCGGTAAACCTCTGTTCTCTCCAGCCCCTCAGGACCTCTGTTTCTTATCAGCCACTTGGCTGACGCAACAAACAATAACTGGTTTGGAAAGAAATCTTCCACTTTTACTTCTCTTTTTCCTTTAGTTGCCTGTAGGAATCTTCGTATCTGCTCCAGACTATAACCATTCTCCTTCTGACCACCAGGGAGGGTTGAATCTGAAGACTCCTGCTCACTGCCTGATGTAGATAATTCATCTGAATCCTTGTCTTTATTCACATCTGCTTTTTCCAGTGCTGCCATTTTCTTTGCTCTCATTCCTTGTCCTTGTTTTTTGGTTTTTCATTCTGCTTTTGGCAATTTAAAAACAGAATCATCATCCATTACCTTTTGTTCACCTTCAGAAAGAACATCCACATCTATCCCCTCCTGCTCCCTGTCACCATCTTCAGTGAACTGACTGACTGTACTGGTCTGACTGGGTTCTGTGGGCACCTCAGCAGAGGTTGAGGGGGGCTCGCGACCCGGATCCTGGGTGACTGGACCCTCTGGGTCCTGGGCCCCCGGCCCTTCTTGCTCCTGCTCCGCCCCTGCATGGTTTTCACTGTTTCCCTCTCCTTCAGCCTGAACAGTCTCTTCTTCTGGTTTGTTAGCTTTAGCAGGGCAGCTGCGCACGAGGTGACCCTCTTCCCCACAACCAAAACATTTCATAACATCCGAGGTAGCAAACACAGTGAAGCAGAAACCCTCAATATGAAACTTCAGCACGATCCTCATCCCCATCCCTCAGGATCATGTACACTTGTCTCCTGAAAGACACCACATGCTTCAGTTTGGGGGATTTATAGTCTAAAGAGATCCTTTTCATAACATACAGTCAGACCACACCGTGAGAGCTCCTTCAGCAGAGTCTCGTTAATGATAAACGGCGGTACGTTTGAAACAATAACCTTTTGCACAGGATTCATTAAAGGGTAAACTCGGACATGAGTGCCCCGCATCACCACGCCTCCCTCCACCACGCTGTTTATCAATTGATTCAAGAAGCAACACAACCGCGCTGTTCATGCGCGACGCTGCTCTCACCGCCTCACATCCAACCACTTCTCCTACCGCCAGAGCGCACTCCTCCACGAAGAAGTCCGCTCCAACCGGGACTTTCACTCCATGCCTCCGGGAAAGACGCTCAAACCCGCCAGCCACACCACCACTGGCCATGGCACCCAGCCAAACACCGGCTGCTGCCGCACCCGCTCACACCGTGACCCCACCTTCCAACCCCCCCGTGAACCCCACAGTGCTTTACAACAGTGGTGACAAGTGGAACAAAGTTGTGAGAAAAACCATCCGTGAGGAGAGAGAGAGAGAGAGAGAGAGAGAGAGAGAGAGAGAGAGAGAGAGAGAGAGAGAGAGAGAGAGAGAGAGAGAGAGAGAGAGAGAGAGAGAGAGAGAGAGAGAGAGAGAGAGACTCACAACATAAGAACATTCCACCTTAAAAGAAAGCACGCCTGCCCGCACCAACGGCAGGGCTCCCTTTGGGGAGGCTCGCTATTCCCCACTCAATATGGTAAGGCTTTACGTGGAGTTTGCATGTTCTCTCTGGACGTGGATTTTTCTCCAGACACTCTGGCTGAGTTCAGAAGCCCAAAAATATTCTTGTTAGGCTGATTGGTGAATCGATGTAATCTGTTGGAATGAATGTGACTGTGTGTTACTGTAATCACAGATGGGTTTGAATATGAAAAAAATATGAACAAAGAAACAGAGAAAGCAGTAAAATGTAAAAATGGACAGATGAACAATCAAAAGCTTTGTTACGATACAAAATTTAACTGTAAGAAATTCATTTTATTTGGGTCTGAAAAACTTGTCATGCAACTTTTAGAACAAAAAATAGTTGACCTTCCTTGCACATCTAGTCATGGTCGACATTGTTTTAATTTACAATAATTTCGGTTTGAAATGTTTCATTTGCTGTTTTCCTTTTCCATCAGGCATCAGAGGCATCCCTTTCCATGATCTCTATCAGAGACCTGGAGATGATGTCCTGCTACCCTGTCTTCAGGTGATGTTATCTGAGACCGGATGTTCTGATATTGACTGGATTTACATGAAAGATCAATGGAGATCTTTTCTTGATGTTCATGATGGAGAAGTTCAGAAGAGCTCACCCCGAGCTGCCAGACTGAGTCTGCACACCGACTGCTCTCTGATCATCAATAACATCACAGCTGAGGACGCTGGTCAATACACCTGTAGATACACATGGGGCGCTAAAGGGGACACACAGGTGTTTCTAAACATTTTGACAAGTGAGTGTTTTAACGTTACAGATTTTTTTCCTGACAGTAATCTGATTGTAAATCCTTGCTGATTGCAAAGCCACAGAAAAAAATGACAGTTTGATGTTTCTACTACAGATAGATATTCAACGTTTTGCTCTGTGAACAGATATTACTTCTTATCTTCTAGTTTCATCATCATCTACAGACACAGAGCCAAATAAAGATGAAGAAGTGACATTAAGTTGCTCCCTGTTGAAATTCAATGGACAGTGTGAACCCAGGAGTCTCCGCTGGGTGAATGAGGCGGGAGCTGAGCTGGTTGGTGAAGGTGATGGTTTCAAGTATGAAGGACAGACACACTGTGTTTCTTTTCTGACTGTGAAGCTTCAGACTGAACACAGCAGAAGATACACCTGCCAGCATGTTGATAGAAAAGGTGTGAAGATTGAGGCTCACTACTCAACTGTGTCCTCAGTGTTGCTAACAGGTGAGGAGTCAAACACACACATGATACACTGAACCTTTGAAAAGGTGTTTGTCTTTATCAGGGTTTTCAGATAATCGAAAAATCTGACACACTAAAATTCACAGAGGATTTCTCCATTTTTCTTCTTCTACTGACGTACTTTTGCTGCAGAAAAAAATAGTCCTCTCTAAAAATGAAATACAATCCTTTATCTTCAGAATGGAATAGTGTCTTTATAAATGACTCCCTGAATCCCCATGAATATTAATGAGAGTTGCATTTTTCCTGCAGATTCCACCGACTGGTCTCCTCTGAGATACACCATGTGGGCTCTGCGCATCTCATTATTGATCCTCATGATGGTCATCACGGCTCTGATCATCAGAGGCAGAGGTGAGAACTTTCACATCGTATCACAATTTGACTGAAACTGTAAATCTGAACTTCAGTATGACTCTGGATCTGTTTGCAGGAAGCAGCAGGCAGCTCAGAAACAACAGAGTGAGTAGAAACAAAGGATTGAACCGTCACATTAAATCCACATGTTCTGTGTTTATGAGATCATTCATTTGATCAGTATTGATGATCACAGATTGTGAAGATGCATTGCAGCAACTCTCTGGAGGCACCATAGTTTATTCAGTCCCTTCAAGCCTCTTTTTCAGATTGTTTCCTGTTTTATTTCATAGGTTCGTTACATCAAGACTGATGATGGTGGAGCAGTAAACTATGAAAATGTAGATCAGCATCTGTCTCCTTCCACGCTGCTCTGATCTCCACTAACAACAACTCTCCATGCTAACATGAACTGTTTTGATTCCTCACTGAAAAATTGAACATGCTGACAGATTTTAGGATTAATGTCTCTTTCATACAGATGAGGTTAACAGGCTGTAGGTTTCAGATCCAAAGAAGATTAAATATGCTCATTTTGAATCCTTAAGGTTTAAGACTAGAAAGCCAGAAACCTCAGACTCAACATGGACTCTGACAGCTCTCAGAAACAGAAGCTGATGTTTATTTGAGAGTTGTGATGATAATCAATTCAAATCATTGGTAAACACAGTTTAGTCATCTCAGGGCAGAGAAAACCCAAAGAAGCAAAGAAAAAGCCTCCCTTAGCAGAATCCTAACTACTGTAGATATTATACATGTTAATAAAACATTACAGACAGTGGATCATCTTTCATCAGGAGGACTGAGTCAGCTCAGGTTAAATCAGGTGCTACTCCTCAAGTAAGAGGAGTTTAGTGAAATAGAAACCATTAAGATAAAAACTACAGCTCACACTGGGCTCAGTGTGAAGGGCAGAGAGAGAGAGACAGTGGCTCTGTAGCATTTTGAATAAGAACTAACTGTTGCTGTGTTACTAGTTGATGATTCTTTCATCTGCTGATATCTTCATTTGTCATTTATTGATGCACTGTGTCTTCTACATTTCTGATTTTGCAACCCAGTGTCACTCCAAATTGTGTAATAGCTAGGTTGGTCCTCAGCACATATTTTCGACATGTCATGAAAAAAATCACCCCAAGACACCGATCAACTTCCTTCCAGTTCGCAGGTCAGAGTCCTTAGCAACCAGCATAGCAACCAGTGGAGCGACAGTTCCCTGAGAGCTCCCAGATGTCAAGGTCATAACAAAAAACCTGCGGATCAGGCTGACGTCTTCACGTCAGAGCCGCAGAATGACTGGATATCCTCAGATCTACCCCCGGACTTCTCTCCAGGACGTGCTGCTCAGCATGCGCCTCACTCGTGGAGTAACACGCGGTCCAAAGACACCTTGCTGGCTGAAGCTCGACTGCACCATCTTCCCCTCCTCTCTTCACCGGTGAATCCCCTCCTGAACCTCCTCAGTGGATCAGGCTGTGCCAGCCTGCATCTCGGTCTCCCTGCAGCCCAAAGAGGATTTCCAGACCCCAGTGGAATGGACTTCATCCTTCCTTCACGTGAACTGCCAAAAGAGCCACATTGACCGAATCTCTGCTGGATGCAGCAGAAGAGTTGAATTAAGGCGGTGGCTTTAATTCCGCAGAAATCACAGCGCTTCGCCTGCCAGACCCCCCACTGAGCGGCTGCTGGAAAACAGCAACTTTTCTCCCCATGAGGTCGGTGCCTGGGCAGACTTAGACAGAAGTGTGATCATTTCAAAGCTTGTGTTTTTTGTTTTTTTTTTTTAACTTAAACTGTAAAGTCTGTTCTGCTGCACGTTGTTGATTGATGTCACTGTCTGAGCCCTGTGAACACGCGTTCACAAGCGTTCACAAGCGTTCACAAGCATTCACACGCGTTCACAAGCGTTCACAAGCGTTCACAAGTGCTGCAGAGGAGAGGCTTCAGCTTCGATCTCATTTTCTCTGTCATTTCTTTTCTTTGTCTTCTTTCCACTAACTTCCGAGTTTAACAAAAGGAGCGCTCAACTCGTCTGTCATAAGTGTGCATGCGCCTGACTGCGTAGCCCGCATGCGCATGCGTACGTGCTCGCACGTAGTCATACAGCCTCCACCCACTGGTGGAGACTTTGAGGAGGAGTGAACACATGCCCTTTCTCTCTCTCTCTCTCTCTCTCTCTCTCTCTCTCGCTTGCAAACTCACACACACACATACACACACACACACACACACAAACACACACACACACACACACACACACACACACACACACACACACAAACACACACAACACACAGATGGTTTTTACGCTTTGAATCTTGTCAGATCTGTTCCTAGATGTATTGATTAGCAATAGACATTTTTAATAAACGCTCATTACCTGAACTGGATGATTCATGGTGGTTTTTGCTGTATTAGTGACAAGTCCTGTTTGTAGCAGCCTGTGCTGATCTCATGCTTCTATGACAATTTAAACAGCTTTTCATATGTTTATATGTTATGTTTGATCAATAACACCTTCTGTAATCAATGATTTAATAGTTAAATTGCTCTGAGATTTACTCATTCCCAAATAACTGATTGTCTGACATTATTAATGAATAAACAACGGTTTATTCCGATTAATAACTGATTTTGGAAATTTACTTTTGTGCTTCACCTTAAAAAGTTTGTTATACCGTAATTGACGGTTATTAGCGACTCACAGTGAACGATCTGTAATTGTTAATTACTAAATGATAATTTAGTCAAACTAATATGAATTACCAAACATAAATCCCAACACTATCGACTCATGCATGCGCAGATGGACTATCTACTGCTGAGTTTTGTTTTGTGTCATGGGGTCAGAGTTTTCAAAATGCTCGACATTGGGAGTTGTTTTCAAAAACTTGTATTCTCAGTGACTCTGAGCACTGTTGTCTTACAAACATACGCCCAAAACTCAAGAAACGTTTCTGCAAACAGAAAAGACTCTTCAGAGTTCTTCTGAACTGTCAGTTTCTGTGGAAAAAAATGATGCTGGAGAATCCAGAACACTCAGATGCAGATGACGATGCCTTTGTTTGTTTCACCTGGGGACTGCACAGTGGTATAGAGTTCAGCATGCTCACCTCACAGTGAGGGGGTCCCTGGTTCAAGTCCAGCTTGAGGTTCCTTCTAGACTTCATTAAGACAGTGATGAATTTCATACATTTGGCCTTGACTCCCTGCTGGGGTCTGCTTCAGTGTTTGTCTGCAGTGTGAGAACATTACATTTGTGGCATAAAGAGAATCCACTGTGGGGAATTCTACTGTACAAGTTGCGGCCACTTTCTGATTGATCAGGGCAGAAGGGAGCAGGAACACAGACTAACAATTCTGTTCCTGACTCAGATCCATACGACAAGTTCCAAGTTTAGATTGAGCAGGATCTTTACTTTTGTTTTTACTTCAGTAAAAGATGAGAGAAGTTTTTCCACCTCTGATGATGAGTGCATCTTGTTTTTAGTCAGAAACTCTGCCATAAAGAGGAAATAACCTTGTAACTAAATTTGCTTCTCTCAACCGAATAAGGAGAGCAGAAATATCCCACATTTATCAGCAAACTCCACCCCAAAGAGGAAATGTCAAAGCTTTTTTAAACTTCTGTTAATTTCCGCAACACAGGATCTTCAGTGTCAAATGATCAGACATCAAATGGCTTTACTGAGACTTTTCCTTGTTTTGTTTCTTCAGTTTGAAGGTAATTGCTTTAATTTACTTTTTTGAAATGTCAAATTTCAATTATTTTCCTTTTTACTAATCATTGTTAACACTTAAATAATTTGTTTTGAAAAAATCTAGAAAATAACATGACCAAAAGGCAGGATATATTTGTCTAAGGGTTTGAACATGGTAAGGTTTTATGTGGAGTTTGCATGTTCTCCCTGGGGGTGGATTTTTCTCCAGACACTCTGGCTGAGTTCAGAAGCCCGAAAACATTCTTGTTTGGCTGATTGGTGAATCTATATAATCTGAACTGAATTGTAAGAAATAAGTCTATTTGTGTCTGAAAAGCTGTCATGCAACTTTTAGAACATAAAAAGTTGACCCTTGGTTTGCACATCATGTCATGGTCTGCATTGTTTTAATTTAAAATAATTTGAATTTTAAATGTTTCATTTGCTGTTTTCTTTTGAAATCAGGGATGAGGGGAGACATCTCTTACTATCTCTATCAGAGACCTGGAGATGATGTCTGGTTACCCTGTTTTCAGGTGACATTATCTGAAACCGGATGTTCTGATATTGACTGGTTTTACATGAAAGATGAAAGATCTTATCTTGATGTTCGTGATGGAGAAGTTGAGAAGAGCTCACCCCGAGCTGCCAGACTGAGTCTGGACACTGACTGCTCTCTGATCATCAACAACATCACAGCTGGGGACGCTGGTCAGTACAACTGTCAATATATGAAGGACTCTAACTGGGACACACATGTGTTTCTGAACATTATGACAAGTGAGTGTTTTCAAATAACAGTTTTTTTTCTAACCATAATCTGATTGTAAATCCTTGCTCATTGCAAAATCACAGAGAAAATAACAATTTGATGTTTCTACAGCAGACAGATATTCCACTTTGTGCTCTGTTAACCGATATTACTTGTGATCTTCTAGTTTCACTGTCATCTACAGACACAGATCCAAATAAAGATGGAGACGTGACATTACGGTGCTCCCTGTTCAAATACGATAGACGGTGTGAACTCAGGAGTCTCCACTGGGTGGATGAGATGGGAGCTGAGCTGGTTGGTGAAGGAGATGGTTTCAAGTATGAAGGACAGAAAAACTGTACTTCTTATCTGACGGTGAAGAATCAGACTGAACACAGCAGAAGATACACCTGCCAGTATGTTGATAGAATAGGTGTGGAGATCAAGGCTCACTGGTCAACTGTGTCCTCAGTGTCAACAACAGGTGAGGACTCAAAAACTCACGACACAATGAACCTTTGAAAATAAGTTTTTATTTATCAGGGTTTTCAGATCATCGAAAAATCTGACACAAATTGAAATTCTAATACTATTTCTAAAATTTCCTTCTGCTGTTCAAAATTTTACTGCAGAAAAACAAGTCTTCTTTTAAAATGAATTCCAAACCTTGATCTCAAGACTGAAATAGTGTCTTTACAAATGACTCCCTGGTTATGAGATTTTTAGCCAAAATCTCCATGAATATTAATGAGAATTGTATTTTTCCTTTCTCATTTTTTTCAGATTATAGAAAAACCTGCTTGCACTGAAATTCACAAAGTATTTCTACATTTTCCTTCTTCTGCTGGTATATTTTTGCTGCAGAAAAAAATCTTCTCTAAAAATTAAATCCAATCCTTTATCTTCAGGATGAAATGGTGTCTTTATAAATGACTTCCTGGTTATGAGATTTTAGCCAAAATCCCCATGAATATTAATGAGAGTTGTATTTTTCCTGCAGATTCCACCGACTGGTCTCCTCTGAGATACACCATGTGGGCTCTGCGCATCTCATTATTGATCCTCATGATGGTCATCACGGCTTTGATCATCAGAGGCAGAGGTGAGAACTTTCACATCGGATCACAATTTGACTGAAGCCGTAAATCTGAACTTCAGTATGACTCTGGATCTGTTTGCAGGAAGCAGCAGGCAGCTCAGAAACAACAGAGTGAGTATAAACAAAGGATTGAACCGTCACATTAAATCCACATGTTCTGTGTTTATGAGATCATTCATTTGATCATTATTGATGATCACAGATTGTGAAGATGCATTGCAGCAACTCTCTGGAGGCACCGTAGTTTATTCAGTCCCTTCAAGCCTCTTTTTCAGATTGTTTCCTGTTTTATTTTACAGGTTCGTTACATCCAGACTGATGATGGTGGAGCAGTGAACTATGAAAATGTAGAACAGCGTCTGTCTCCTTCCACGCTGCTCTGATCTCCAGCAACAACAACTCTCCATGCTAACATGAACAGTATCGATTCCTCACTGAAAAATTGAACATGCTGACAGATGTTAGGATTAATGTCTGTTTCATGCAGATGAGGTTAACAGGTTGTAGGTTTCAGATCCAAAGAAGATTAAATATGTTTACTTTGAATTCTTGAGGTTTAAGACTAGAAAGCCAGAAACCTCAGACTCAACATGGACTCTGACAGCTGTTAGAAAGAGAAGCTGAGGTTGATTTGAGAGGTGTGAGCATAATCAATTCAAATCATTGTTAAATACAGTTAAGTCATCTCAGGACAGGATTACAGAGAAAACCCAAAGAGGCAAAGAAAAAAATCCTTCCTTAGCAGAGTCCTCGCTACTGTAAATACAGGTTAATAAAACATTACAGACAGTGGATCATCTTTCATCAGGAGGACTGAGTCAGTTCAGGTTAAATCAGGTGCTTCTCCTGAAGTAAAGATGAGTTTAGTGAAATAGAAACCATTGACATAAAAACTTTAGCTCATACTGGGCTCAGTGAGCAGGACAGAGAGAGAGAGACAGCAGCTCAGCAGCATTTTGAATAAGAGGTAAGTGTTGCTGTGTTACTGGTTGAATGATACTAATCAGTCAGTAACTCATTACTTCTGAAGGCAGCAGTGTTACTGTAACATGTTGCTTCATGAAACATCATCCTCAACATTTCAAACCAACTTTTTTCATCTGCTGATGTCTTTCATTATGGCTTAATGATGCACTGTGTCTTCTACATTTCTGATTCTTTCACTCTTGATTTTACTCAGTCTTTAGTTTGTCGTATTTCTTGATGTCTTTATTTTCACTTTATCTTATGTTTTATTGATGTCATTATGTTCAGATTTGTTGATTTGAAGCATGTTGAGTTGCCTTGTTGCTGAATTGTACAAATAAAGTTTTCTGTTCAAGCATTCAAGTATTTTGAAGTGATTATTGGTGACTGAAGTGCACAAGATGATCACCACCATGGATAATTTATTGTTACATTTGAAACAGAGTCACCATTTAACAATTTTTCTGGTTGTAGTTTACTGAGATGTAGAGTTGGATTGTGTCAAATGGAGACATCTTTGTAATCTGTTAAACCTCTCATATGTTTAATTGAGAGGGTCTGTAGCACCAGCTTATTGCACTGTTATTACATGATGCAGTGCACGGTCAATAATCACTGGAAACTTCAAGCAACAATCTTTCATTATTGTTGAAGTCACTATGGCTTTAGTCCATATTGAACTTTATTCTTATTGTGAAAACAGAATTTAGAGCAAAGCTGTTGAACTGGATTGCATTTCATTAGATTTTCCTTGATGGTCGAGTGAGTGCTTGACGTCACTTTTTACTTCAACAACTGTCCTTCTGTAAACAGTTGAAAATCAATCTGAATGAAATAGAGTGATATTAAAAAAAAAACAACTTTAGTGGCAAACCCCCCCCCCCCCCCCCCCCCCCCCTCCCCCCGCTGAATTTTTATCTCAGCAGGGCTGAAAAATCAAAGTCATCCATGTGTTTTGTGTGAACTGTTGCCTCCAGGTGTGACATGGTGTTAAATAACAGAGTAAAAGAGAAGCAGCACAGCCTGACAGTAAAAACACACAATAAACTCTCCGTCATACAGTTTACACAAACTTGATCACTGGATCACATGGTGGTGCAGTGATTAATGCTCTGACTTCACAGCAAGAAACTTCTGGGATCAGTTACCAGCTGGGGAGATTCTGTGCTTAGTTTGCATGTTCTGTGTGTGTGTGTGTGTGTGTGTGTGTGTGTGTGTGTGTGTGTGTGTGTGTGTGTGTGTTCCCTCCAGGTTCTCCCTTTTAACCAAGGAAGTTGAAATTTTAGTATGTTGTTCTGTCTTCCCTCAGGATTACATCTGTGGTGGTTTGACCCCACTAAGTCCTTCCTGGTGCCCGTACAGGGCACAGCAATGTCCAGTTAAGACAGTCAATTAAGCATCATCATTTGGTCAATGGCCTCCGCCCTCCCTCCAGCCACTGCAGCACTGGTTCCAGGTCACTGTCGTGTAGCTGCTGTGACCTCCACCCCGCTGCATCCGCAACCTGCAGTGCTCTACAGGTGAGTTCAGCTGCATCATCCCATTGTGTGAGCTCCCTTTCTCTTGCTTCCCTCTTTTCACAGTAGTGGCAGCCCTCAGCAGCACACAGTCGGTGGGACAGAGCATCAGCATTAGAGTGCTGGGTCCCAGCTCTGTGGGCGATTGTGAAGTTGAAAGACTGTAGCTCTTCTAGCCAGCGAGCCACTTGGCCTTCTGGTTCTCTGAATGACATCAGCCACTGCATGGCAGCATGATCTGTTCTGATTGTGAAGGGCGTGCTACACAGGTAGTATCTGAAATGTCTTATAGCGGCCACCACAGCAAGAAGTTCTCTTCTCGTGACGCAGTATCAACGTTCACTCTTGTGAAGTACTCGGCTGAAATATGCCACCACCTTCTCTCCCTCAGGCCCTACCTGTGATAGCACCACCCCCAGTCCAACGTTACTGGCATCAGTATCCAGGACAAATGGCAGGGCTGCATCAGGGGGCGCAAGAACAGCAGCTGCGATCAGTGCTGCTCTCAGAGCGTCAAACGCGTTTTGACAGTCCTGTGTCCTGTGGCTGTGCAGAGAGCAGTTTTGGGTTTGGACTCTGCAGACAATGGCACCTGCCAGTACCCACTCCCGAGGTCCAGAGATGAGAACCATGAGGATCCAAACACCAGGTATAAGGATTCATCAATCCTAGGGAGGGGTTAAGAGTCCTTTTTAGTGGCTTTATTCAGTGGCCTGCAATCCACACAGAACCGCACCCTGGAACTTTTCTTCTTGGGCACCATGACCACTGCAGAGGCCCATGGACTGTCTGAGGGTTCCACTATTCCTGCCCTCAGCATCTCATCTAGCTCTCTGTCTCCAGCGTCTTGGTGTGCCAGTGGGAAGCGCCGTGGGCACACTTCCACCAGTTGGGCATCGCCAGTGTTAATCTCGTGCTGCACCAGGTGTGTTAGGCCCACTTCACTGTCATTGAGGGCAAAAATGTCCTTGAACTCGAGCAGCACCTGCCACAAAGTCTCTCTCTGTAGATCACTCAGTCCCTCTCTGTTCTTGGGCCAAATGTCCTGTAATGCAGAAAGCCTCTCCTCCTCCCTTGGTGACTGGTGTTGGGAAAGTTCAGGAGGGTTGCCCTGCATCAAGGGGGACTGGACTGGGGGAAGTTGTGGGTCAGAGCTGTCCACAGTTTGGCGGGCACAGTTCAGAGAGGGAACATTGGTTGTTTCGGACAGCCATGTGTGGTCTGGAGCTACAGCAGCTACTGTGGGGGGGGGGGGGGGGGGGGGGGGGGGGGGGTTTGTGCTTGTTGGGGGGGGGGGGGGGGGGGGGGGGGGGGGGGGTTTAGCTGCACATTGTCCCCTCCGGGGAGAATAAGCAAGCCCCTGCCGAGGTCCAACGTACCACCAATGGTCCGAAGAAAGTCCAGACCGAGGATGCATGGGTCTTGCACCTCAGCCACCCACGCAGCAAAAGACACAGAGAGGCTTCCCACAGTAAACAGAAACTCCCCTCTGCCTCTTGTTGGAGCCAGGTCACCAGTCACTGTCTTCAGCTGAACAGAGATTGGTTCTACTGTGACCCCCCCGGGACAATGTCAGGACGCACCAAGGTTACATTCGACCCTGTGTCCAGTAGGGCTGTACATCCAGCTCCTGCCCCTGTCACAGGGATGTGACAGAAGCTCTCGACGTGCGTCCAACCGACAGCTTTTTCGGTCAGAATTGATGGTGATGATGCTAGGCAGTGGGTGTCTGCTTCACGGGCCCGCGTTCCACCACCTACATGGGCCCCTGGTCGTTTCCCTGCAGAGATGTAAATTTGGGGCAGTGCCTGAGGAGGTGACCCAGCTGGTTACATCCACATCAAAGCTTGGAGCGGCGTTGTGGCTGCATGTCCTGAAAAGGGGTGAGTGACTGGGGAGGGGTTACTCGAACTGCATCCTGCATGTCTGCTGGTCCCTTCACGCTTGTCGTCATTGCTACTCTCACCACTGGCATGTCATCACACCTTGCAACCTCGTTGTTCACCATTTCCCTCTCCACAGCCAGCTCTAGTGCCTCACTGAGAGTGGATGTGTGAGCTAACTTTGTCTGTATGCGCAGCTCTTTGGGACTGAGGGCCTGTATAAATTAGTCTCTGGCAAGCTCTTTCTTCACTGATGGTAGCATGTCAGCATAGGCTCGGCCACACAAACATTCAATGTCATTAGCAAGGATGCGAAGGGGCTCACCGGGTTGTCTGCTTCTACTGTTGAACTCTGTGCACAGCAGCGCAGGCTGATTGAACTGTCCAAAGCGCCTCTCAAGAGCTCCAGTCAACGCACCATAATCCATCCGCTCCTCGGGGCTCAGCAGCAGGAGGCAGTCGACCGCTTCATCGGTGAGATACAGAGCCAGCTGCAGCGCTTTATGCTTCTCTGACCAGGCAGCAGCCACAGCCAACAGTTCAAACTGAGCCTTGAAAACCTCCCACACTGTCTTGCCGGAGAACTTAGGTGTTTTTATGGTCCCCGGTGCCTCCGGACCAAGGGCGCCGCCATCTTTGTTTACATCACGTGACTTGCAACATGCCGTTCCGGACCCATCATGGCCATGCAGAGCATGCGAAGCTTCCTCGCAGCATCTAGCGTGTCCCGGGGAAAACCCGGCTTCAGCCGCAAGCAGCATAGCAGTCTTTCTGACAGTGGATGTAGGTGGGCGTGATTCTGCATCACTGTCTGGCCGCTCCATTTTAATCTAGGCGGACATACCTGGTTGCTGTGTGCGCTGTCTGGTGGCTGGCCGCTCACCCCGGTGTTGGCTGCTCGGGCGACCTTGTAGCATCGAGCGTTGGTCCGTCATTTACAACCGCTTCTGACATCAGTGTGACGTTCTGCAATCTGCGAAGCACCAGACGTGTCCAGGTCGTTCCACACGGCTCTTTTTATTGCACTTTGGCAGAAGAATCAATGAATCAACACAGGGCTACTGTTGCGGCCGTAACCCACGCCAATCTCTCAAACTCTAATGGTGCATTCACACCGGACGTGTCTCGGGCGTCGTCGACGCTCGGGACGCCTCGAAGCTGACGCTTGTGATGCTTCAAACACGACGCTTGACACCGGGTGGTCACAAAGCTCGCGACGCTCGCGACGCTCTTGACGCACGTCAGTTAATTGGTGCGCGGGAGGCTGATTTCTGTTTCCAGCTATGGCGGATCGCATCAGGAGAGCGGCTTGGCTTTATTTGTTAAATAAAGCTAGACCGCGTCGTCGTCGGAAAAGTCGCTATTGGCTGCTCTTCTCCTCTCTGCTCTGACTGCAGCGGGGAGCGCTGCTGAGACTGACCGCTTGTGAGCGCTTTGGGACGGGGGAGGGGCTCACGCAGCACCCGCTGCTCATTGACGACAGCAACGAGACGTCCTGTCACGTCTCCAGAGCACCAGAGAAGGTTGCTAGATTTGTCACTAGTTGCTTTTGACAAAAAAACGTCGCCAAGAGGCTTTGGAAAGTCGCCAGATTTAGCGAGAAAGTCGTCAAGTTAGCAACACTGGCTGGTTGGCCCGCATCGGTGCTCGGATCACTCGTAGTGACGTAGCACCGGAGGGATCGTCTCTGATTGGTTGACGCTCAGCGGCAGCGCGTTGAAAGTTCAGTTTTCCCAACTCTCAAAAAGCGACGCTCACGACGCTCCTGACGCCGGGGACAAGCGTCGTGGGCGTCGACGTCCGAAACGCTTGAAAAGTGACGCTCATGATGCTCCTGATGCGCCGCCCTGCCGCCCGCCGCTCCACAACGCTCGTCCACCATAGACTTTGCATAGAAAAGCGCCGTTCACGACGCTTGCGACGCGTCCGGTGTGAACGCACCATAACTCTTTCCAACAGTACAAAACACCAACAGGCTGGCTTCAACCACCTGTCAAATCTTAGAGTGCCTCCCTCAGGAACAATGGTGCAACAGCACATTTAACTGACTAATGATGACTCAAGAATCATTACAATATGATTCCATTGTCACTAGATAAACATCAGTCTTTGCTAGTTTGTGGAGTTTTGTGTTCGTGTACTACTTTCGCTCACCTCTTGTGCATCTCGGGGGGTTAAGCCCTCCAGTGAGTCAAAAATAACAGTGATACACTTTGGCAACAATTGTTGCCAAAGTGTATCACTGTTATTTTTGACTCACAACAATTGTTGCCAAAGTGTATCACTGTTATTTTTGACTCACAATGAAAAATCTCTAAGGTACTAACGCAACTTGTTCCACTTAAATGCTAGTAGACCACTTAAACAAAAGTTTTCATTTTTTAAAAAATCATTTCCAAGTGCTTCCTATCACATGACATCATCTGCTTCCTGCTCCTTCCGGCTGAAGACATGATAGATGCAAATCTTCCTGGAAAGAGGTCATTTTCAAACATTTCTGATGATTTTCCAACAACCATATTTATAATTATGTAATCATTCGAGTCTCTAGAGTACCTGAGCCCAAAAACTGTACCTAGGATAAATATTTTGTGGTTCATGGGCATATTTTTATGAGCAGCAACAAAAGTTGCCAGTGGGCACATAGCTTGTCACTAACTAAAGGAAAACACTGTCTGCAGGATTGCTCCTAATTTACTTATTTAAAATTGTAGAATGATTTACAATGTCTCATTTTAGTCCTCTTAGAATACCCTTCCTAGCTAAATAAGTTCACAGGTATTCAAGGCCTGTGTGTTTAGGATTTTTATGTTATTGTTCATCATTTTATTGCTAGCTAACATTAGCTTGTGTTGTGTAGCTTGCTGTAGAAAGAATGATATTGATGATTCATCAATAAAATCATACGTAAACAAAAACATGGTGCATTCTTACATTTGTCATGCTTGTTTTGTCATTCATTTAGGTCCTGGAAAAGCGGGCAGAAGGATCTCCACTGTTTCCAGAGGCGGATAGACTAGACCCTGCTCCATGGAACAAAGCCAATTAGGCAAGGCAGAAGATCTTCAAAGGCATTGCTGATAACTGGTTTGATAGTTTCAACCACTGGGCCTTCAACAGTAGCAGGTGCAACTAGTGAGGGACAAACGAGGCCTAATGAACCACTGTCCGTATTGTCTGAAGCCACTAGATGGTGCTGTCTGTTCAAGAAATGTGTGAAAGCACACTTCATTGTCAGTCCCTCAGCCGCCATTTTAAAACCAAGAGACTCGTGGCCTCAGAAAATGGGAACCACAGAAAGTGGTTCACGAGGCCTCATTTATCCATTACTAGGTAGAAACGATACAAGAACTGTGGCGGCGCACATCATGAGTGGAAAGTGTGATGTTCCACCACATGTGGAGTGCTTCAAGAAGTACCAAAATGAGTAGAACATGCATGAAAGATGATGGAATGTATGGGAAGAAATGTTTTGTATTTTCAGAGGTTCTAAGAAAAAACTGTTTGCTGAGGTTTTGTGTATATAAAAAAGAGAATAAAAAAAAACATTCACATTGTTTGTTGTTTTGAATTTTATTCAGGGAGAACCTGAGGCTCCATCTTTTTGTTATTGTTTATTCTGTCTATATTATTATTTTGTTATTATTGTCATTCCTGTATTATAGGTGACATTTGACCTAGTGACCAGCTATGTCATAAAAATGCATTTTTTTTTTTTTTCAAAAAAAGTACAAAATGGAAATAATAAATACATAACATGATTCAACTGGACTCCACTGATAAAATGATATGCCTTATAACTAAAAAAATTGGGCACAAATGGGTTAAACCCCAGTGATGGCCCTGATAAACTGTAACATTTAGTTTCCAATTGAAATGTATTTCTTTCAACAATAGACAAAAGTGTCAAATATAAAAAAATAAAGCATATTTCAGTATACATTGGTGTAAAAAGTCAAATATATCACAGGGAGACTAAGAAAATCCCCTTTGCAGTGTGAAAGAAACAAAGAAATGTACAATATGTTGTAGAAAGGCACAATGAAGCAAAGTGGGCATTTCAAGAAACAAAATTGTCAAAAAATGTCTCATTAAAAATCGGCCACAGCCTCCATGCAGTGCACCTCTGTGGGTCTACAAAACTGAAATTAGCTTCTGTAATGGCATGAAATGAAGACTTTTGTTGTAACTTGTAACTTCGGTAACTTGTTGCAATGACAATAAAGAGTATTCTGATTCTGATTCTTCTTTTGATTCTCTGACTCCAACACTGTACAATTGATCAAAGGGTGACGTTATTGCTGTGAATCATATAAACGCTCTCATTTGTGTCGCTCAGGTCAAAGTCGAGGAAAAGGTGGAAGAAGTGAGTCATTACTTATGCAGCAGCACGTCTGGTCTTCAACCAGCCCAAAAGAGCTCATGTCACTCCCCTGTTCATCTCCCTTCACTGGCTTCCAGTTGCAGCCAGAATCAAATTCAAATCTCTCCTCATAGCTTACAGAACTATTACAACAACGGCTCCGGCCTACCTGGATTCCCTGATCCAGGTCTACTCTCCTTCATGCCCACTTCGCTCTGCATGCGAGAGACGCCTGGTGCTTCCAGCCCAGCACGGCTCTAAATCTCCAGCTAGACTCTTCTTCTCTGCTGTTCCCAAATGGTGGAACAAACTATCAAGCTCTGTGTTCTGCTGAGTCCCTTTCTACTTTCAAGAGACAATTGAAGACTCAATTGTTCAGAGAACATCTAGGCACTTAAACCGACTCCACCTTAGGGGTAGAATAGGTCAGTTGGTCCAAAACCCAGCACCTATTTAGCACTGAATAAATTGACAAAAAAAAAAAAAAAAAACACACAAAAAAAAAAAAAGGGAGTAGTTGGCACTTCTTAGGCAACTTGATGGCGCCACCTTTGACCATTCGCACTTGAAGCAACTGAGGCACATACTAAAGGTTTCTTTGTTTTGTCTGAATTCTTGCTTGTGTTGTCCGTCGCTTTGGACAAATGCGTCTGCTAAATGTAGAATTCGACTGTCAGCACTCGGTGAAGACCAAACTGAAAGCTCCCAGAATGCCTTGGGGTCAGACTACCATCACTCATAAAGGAGCAGTCAGCAGTCTTTACTGATTGCTGATTTTCTAAAATCATTTGGTACTTCATCGACAGTCCAAGAAAAACAAGCTGACTCCACCAGACGACAACCAGCCCCACACTGTGACCAGCGCCAGACGCCCTGTGGCTCCAGCTGCTGGAGATGAGCACAGCGTCACCAGGAATCCTTCATTCTTCAAGAAGACACATCCACAGCTACTGGACATCTCAGCTGATCCTGAAGATGAAGATGATGAGTACAGGAACGCTTCTACTGCTGCAACCACAACGAGATCCCCCACATGACAGAGACGTCCTCCTCCACACTTGAAGGACACTTGAACAATTGAACTTGAGACGTGTGGAGTGGAGAGACACTGACAGGTAAGTAACAAAATGGACAATTCAATTTGTTGATTTCACTGATGGCAGAGTTCAACAACAGCAACAAAAAAAGAAGTCTTTTTGAAGTGATTTCTCTGTTTCAGACTGATTTATGATGTTCTGTTTTTTCTCAGTTTTGAAATGTTTGGTTCTCAGTCAAGTTTTCAGTCAAGTTTAAAGAGTCAGGACATTATGGTGACATTATGTTATTTTGGTTCATTAAAAAAAAGAGAGCAATGTCATGTTCATGATGATGAAACTGTGTGAAACAACAGCAACATCTAGAGGTCGAATGTGAAGAAGTAACAGAAGCCAGTCAATGGTTGAGCATGAAATCTGCAGCCTGGAAAGTAAATGTTTGATCACCATCTGCCTGTTCCATCATATTGATTAAACCAATATTTTTAATTTTACTTGATAATAAAACAGTACATTTGATCAAATGCAGGTGATTTAACTGTAAAACTACTAAATCCTACCAGAATATAAAATTGGGAGACTTGTCACTCCGGAGGCCGCCATTGTTGTTATTGTCAATCCACTCATGCATGTGCAGGTGGATTATTACGTACAGCCATGTCGCACAAGCACGGTAGCAGCGTTTCAAAAAACTTGTGCTTTTACCCTCATTTCCACAGAGCTGAAATGTTTTCAAAATGCCCCACCTTGGGTGCTGTATTCAGAAACTTGCATTCTCAGTGACTCTGAGCGCTGTTGTCATGTAAACAGACACCCAGAACTCCAGAAAAGTTTCTGTAAACAGCTTAAAAGACTCTTCAGAGTTCTTCTGAACTGTCAGACTCTGGTTATATAAATGATGCTGGAGAATCCAGGACACGCAGATGCAGATGACGATGCCTTTGTTTGTTTCACTTGGGGACTGCAGAGTGGTACAGAGTTCAGCATGCTCATCTCACAGTGAGGGGGTCCCCGGTTCAAGTCCAGCTTGAGGTTCTTTCTAGACTTGATAATAATAATTACAATAATAATAACTGTGCAAGTTGCAGTCACTTTTCTGATTGATCAGGGCAGAAGGAAGCAGCCACACAGGCCAACGATTCTGTTCCTGACTTTGATCCATATGACAAGTTGCAACTTTACAATGAGCATTATCTTTACTTTCCTCAGAAACTCTACCATACAGAGGAAGTGTATTTTAAGCTGAATTTCAGTTTCAACCGAATAAGGAGAGGAGTAATTTCACACATTTTCAGCAAACTCCACCACAAAGAGGAAGTGACATAGCTTTTTTAAACTTCTGTTAATTTCTGCATCAGAGAATCTTCAGAGTCAAATGGTCAGACATGACATGGCTTCACTGGGAGTTTTCCTAATTTTGTTGCTTCAGTTTGAAGGTAATTGCTTTAATTTCATGTTTTTTAAAATCTTGTATTTTAAAATAATTTCTGTTTTTCTCATCATTGTAAACAGTTCAATAATTTGTTTTGACAATATCTAGAAAATAACTTGACCAAAAGGCAGGGTATATTTGTCTCAGGATTTGAACATGGTAAGGTTTTATGTGGAGTTTGCATGTTCTCCCTGAACGAGGATTTTTCTCCAGACACTCTGGCTGAGTTCAGAAGTCCAAAAACATTCTTGTTAGGCTGATTTGGAGAATCTATATAATCTGTCGGTATGAATGTGACTGTGTGTTACTGTAATCACAGATGGGTTTGAATATGAAAAAACTGAACAAAGAGAAACAGAGAAACCAGTAAAATGTAAAAGTGAAATGAAAAACAATCAAAAGCTTGTTGATGAATGATGACACAATTTTTAACTGTAACAAATGAGTTTAATTTGGGTCTGAAAAAGTCTCATTCAACTTTTATAACAAAATATTTGACCTTGTTTTGAAAATCATGTCTTGGCCTGCATTGCTTTAATTTAAAATGTTTTTAAACCGAAGTGATACCCGATGGGTTCCCGAGTGAATTCTTTAAAAAATTTGCACATCAGCTGTCTCCTATCCTACTTTCTGTATTTGAAGAGTCGTATACCTCTGGATCTCTCCCCCTAACTGTGTGCCAAGCTATCATTTCTCTTATTCCAAAAAAAGATAAAAACTCTTTAGATTGTGGCTCGTATCATCCCCCCCAGTTTCTGTCTGAGTTCCTTTAACTCTGTTTCCTTTTCAAGACGGAGCGCTGTTACTGGCTGCCTGGGCGTCTTTAAAACCCATGTAATTTCGTTGGAACTTGTAACTTCGGTAACTTGTGCAATGACAATAAAGACTATTCTATTCTATTCTATTCTATTCTATTCTATTCTATTCTATTTCCCTCTTAAATGTGGATAGTAAAATACTTTGCAAAATACTATCTTGCCGCATGGAAGCGGTCTTGCCTTCAGTTATAGCTGACGATCAAACCGGCTTTATTAAAGGTCGCCACTCTTTTTTTAACATTAGACGCCTACTCAATATTCTACATGGTCCCACTCCACCTGATATTCCAGAAATATTGCTCTCTCTCGATGCTGAGAAAGCGTTTGATCGGGTGGAGTGGGATTATCTCTTTTATACTCTCAAACAATTTGGCTTCGGTGAAAAATTAATATCCTGGATTAGAGTTCTGTATTCCTCCCCACTTGCGGCCATTCAAACAAACAAGAACCTCTCCTCTTATTTCACTCTTTATCGTGGTACCAGCAAGGGTTGTCCCCTGTCGCCACTCCTGTTCGCGATTGCGATTGAACCACGTGGTGAAGTCAATATAAAAGGAATACGGAGATATGACTCAGATAATAAGGTGTCTTTATATGCTGACGATATGCTTTTATATCTATCTTATCCTCTAGCTAGTCTACCAAATACTCTCATTTTGCTTGAGGAATTCAGCAAAATATCTGGATACAAAATAAACCGACAGAAGTGTGAAATTATGCCAGTAAATATTGCAGCTCAGCAGATTGACTTTAGTTTATTCCTGCTTAAAGTCAGCCCACAAAAATTCAAATACTTAGGCATCTGGATAACACATGTTTTTAAAGATTTATTCAAAGCTAATTTTTCACCTCCGTTTCGTCTCCGTTTCAGGTGTAAAACTTTGGAACAACTTAAGTCCAGATCTGAAAAAATGTTCAAGCATGAGGATATTTAAGAAAAAAATAAAATAATCGATACTAAAGAATTACGATCTTAAGGAAATCAACTAATTTGAAGATGTTTTCTTTGTCTTTGGAATTTATGATATGTTACTGATCTGACACAGGAAACGGATAATGATAAGTTTCAATTGGGAGAGGGGGTGGGATTAAATAAGCTCTGCTTCTTCCCACTCCTTTTCAGACATGTAGGATGGCATCTATGTTCTCTATGTTTGGTATATTTTGTTTGAATTGATGTCTGTTTTGATTGATGTCTGCTTTACAAAGTCGCTATTTAGATGATTTTTCAATTTTGAATTATGGTTTGCATGTTTGAAACAAATAAATTCATTCATTCATTCATTCATTCATTCATTCATTCATTCATTCATCTGTTTTTAAAGATTTATTCAAAGCTAATTTTTCACCTCTACTGACTCACCTCAAGCAAGATATGGAACGTTGGAGTTTACTCCCCTTGTCATTAGGAGGCAGAATTAATATCATTAAAATGAATGTTTTGCCCAAATTTCTGTATGTATTTCAGTGCATTCCCCTACATCTATCAAAGTCTTTTTTCATGTTAGTGGATAATTTTGTATCGGGATTTATATGGAACAAGAAAAGCCCCCGAATACGGAAAGGGGTTTTGCAGCGGCATCGTAAACATGGAGGATTAGCTCTCCCTAACTTCCAGTTTTATTATTGGGCTGCCAACATCAGGTCTGTTATTTTGGAAAGATTCTCCATTGGGCGATACTGCCCCTGTGTGGCTACAAATGGAAAATTCCTCTTGTTTCCATACCTCTTTATACTCATTGCTATGCTCAAAACTTCCTCTTTCCAATTCCATATCTAAATTCACCTCAAATCCTGTTGTGAAACACTCTTTTAAAATTCTAACCCAGTTCAGGAGAAGTTTTTTTCTCAAGGATCTGCCCACCTGTGCCCCTATAACAAAAAAACCATCAGTTTATGCCATCAGTTATTGACAATACTTTTCATGAATGGGCTGATAGAGGAGTTGCCACAATAGAAAATTGATTTATTGATAATGTTTTTGCATCTTTTGATCAATTAAAGCTCAAATATAGCATTCCAAATTCTCACCTTTTTCGATTCTTGCAGCTCCGCAGTTTCATATCAACATCATTCACCAACTTCCCAGCCCAACCGCCCACCACCCTCCTAAATTCCATTCTGAAGTTTAATTCATGTTCCAAAGGGAATATCGGGAACATATATTCCATACTAAATACATATAATCTGAACCCTTCAACATCATTAAAGACCCAATGGGAGGGTGATTTGGGGTTTGAACTTCTTGATGAGATTTGGGGAAAGGCTTTGGATCGAATACATTCCTCTTCAATCTGCCTGAGACACACAGCTATCCAGTTCAAGATCATACATCGTCTTCACTGGTCTAAAGAGAGACTAGCAAAGTTTACACCTACAGTTGATCCCATCTGTGATCGATGCAGGCAAGCACCAGCTACTCTCTCCACACATGTTCTGGTCTTGTTTAAAACTACATAATTTCTGGCAGTCTATATTTAAAACCTTTTCAGATGTTTTTCAAGTACATTTTGAACCTTCTGCTATTACTGCCATCTTTGGAATAACTCCACAAGACATTTGCCTTAACCACCAGCAACAAAATATGATAGCTTTTGCATCTCTCATAGCTCGGCATTTAATACTTCTGAAGTGGAAGGAGAAGCTTCCTCCAACTTTCCAGATGTGGATCAATGATATTTTGCATCATTTGGTACTAGAAAAGATAAGTTACTCCACAAGAGGATGAATTCAGAAATGTTATGCTACATGGAAACCTTTTTTTTCAGGTATATAGAGAAGTAAGATATTAACATTGGTATTCTATAAGACTGATCCTGTATTATGCTTAATTTAAGACCTATAAGGACCATACATAATTACGTGATTTTTTTTTCTTTTTTTGCTTGTTTATGATTATTATGTTTTAATCCTTTTTTTATCATCTTTTCATGTAAATATAGATTTGCACAACAATATGTACATGTTATGTGTAATGTAAAGTTGTCTATGGCACAGTAATATTGTTCAAGGGATGGGGCTCTGTTGGAGCGGAGGGAAGGGGGTTTGTTGATTGCAGTTGTATTATTTTTGTCCATATACACCTTTGAATTTATGTATGTTGTACACTCTGCATAGAAATGTAAATAAAAAAGACTTGGTGCAAAAAAAAAAACAAAAACCCAAAGTGATGCCCCTGATGGTCTGTAAAATTTAGTTTTCAACTGAAATATATTTATTTCACAATAGACTATATAAAGTGTCAAAAAACGAAAGGTGTCAAAAATATCACAGGGAGAATAAGAAAATCCCCTTCGCAATGTGAAAGAGAAGACAAGATAATTTTAAAATGTTTCATTTGTTGTTTTTCTTTTCCTTCGGGCATCAGAGGAGACATCTCTTCCTATCATCTCTATCAGAATTTTCTAATTAACCAAAACTGAGAAAAAGGATGAGATTAGAAGTGATTTTATGGTTGTTTGAAACATGTTAATATTTTAAACTTTAAACTCAGTAAATTTAAATTGAAGCATTTATGTGTGAAGTTTAACTTAATAATTTCAGTCACAACTTTATTGACTTGAAATGATTTCAGATATTGGGTTAGATTAACAGAGTTGAGCTGTTTTTTTTTTTATTTCAACGTGTGAGATTTTCTTGTTTTCTTTTTCCATCAGGGATGAGAGGAGACATCTCTTTCTATCATCTCCATCAGAAACCTGGAGATGATGTCCTGCTACCCTGTGGTCTGGTGTCATCTGACACCAGATGTTCAGATATTGAATGGCTTTACAACAAAGATTACAGAACTTTCACTGATGTTCGTGATGGAGAAGTTGAGAAGAGCTCACCCCGAGCTGCCAGACTGAGTCTGCTCACTAATTGCTCTCTGACCATTAATAACATCACAGCTGAGGACGGTGGTCGGTACATCTGTCGATACAAATGGTACTCTACCTGGGACACACAGGTGTTTCTAAATATTTTGACAAGTGAGTGTTTGCCAAAGCATTTTTTATGCTGACCGTAATCTGACTGTAAATCCTTGCTGATTGCAAAACCACAGAAAAAGTAACAGTTTTTATGTTTCTACTACAGACAGATATTCCACTTTTTGCTCTGTTAACAGATTTTACTTCTTATATTCTAGTTTCATCATCATCTACAGACACAGATCCAAATAAAGATGGAGAAGTGACATTAAGTTGCTCCATGTTCAAACATAATGGACAGTGTGAACTCAGGAGTCTCCGCTGGGTGGATGAGACGGGAGCTGAGCTGGTTGGTGAAGGTGATGGTTTCAAGTATGAAGGACAGAAAAACTGTACTTCTTATCTGACGGTGAAGAATCAGACTGAACACAGCAGAAGATACACCTGCCAGTATGTTAATGGAACAGCTGTGAAGATCGAGGCTTACTACTCAACTGTGTCCTCAGTGTCACCAACAGGTGAGGACTCAAACACACACACGACACACTAACAATTTGAAAATGTGTAGTTCTTTATCAGGGTTTCAGATTGTTGTCTTTATCATTTTTTTCAGATAACATAAAAATCTGAAACACACTGAAATTGAGGATTTTCTCAATTTTTCCTGTTCTGCTGACAATTTATATTTTTGATACAAAAAAAAAGTCTTCTCTAAAAATGAAATCCAATTCTTTACCTCAAGAATGCAATAATGTCTTTGAAAATGACTTGCTGGTTATGACATTTTTTGCCAAAATCCCCATGAATATTAATGAGAACTGTATTTTTCCTGCAGATTCCACCGACTGGTCTCCTCTGAGATACACCATGTGGGCTCTGCGCATCTCATTATTGATCCTCATGATGGTCATCACGGCTCTGATCATCAGAGGCAGAGGTGAGAACTTTCACATCGTATCACAATTTGACTGAAGCCGTAAATCTGAACTTCAGTATGACTCTGGATCTGTTTGCAGGAAGCAGCAGGCAGCTCAGAAACAACAGAGTGAGTATAAACAAAGGATTGAACCGTCACATTAAATCCACATGTTCTGTGTTTATGAGATCATTCATTTGATCAGTATTGATGATCACAGATTGTGAAGATGCATTGCAGCAACTCTCTGGAGGCACCGTAGTTTATTCAGTTCCTTCAAGCCTCTTTTTCAGATTGTTTCCTGTTTTATTTCACAGGTTCGTTACATCAAGACTGATGATGGTGGAGCAGTAAACTATGAAAATGTAGAACAGCGTCTGTCTCCTTCCACGCTGCTCTGATCTCCAGCAACAACAACTCTCCATGCTAACATGAACTGTTTTGATTCCTCACTGAAAAATTCAACATGCTAACAGATGTTAGGATTAATGTCTCTTTCATGCAGATGAGGTTAACAGGTTGTAGTTTTCAGATCCATAGAACAATGTTCACTTTGAATCCTCGAGAATTAAGACCAGAAAGCCAGAAACTTCAGACTCAACTTCGAATCTGACACAGTTTACTCATCTCAGGGCAGAGAAAACCCAAAGAGGCCAAGCAAAAGCCTCCCTTAGCAGAGTCATAGCTCCTGTAGATACAGGTTAATAAAACATTACAGACAGTGGATCATCTTTCATCAGGAGGACTGAGTCAGTTCAAGTTAAAGTGCTCCTCCTCCAGTAAAGAGGAGTTTAGTGAAACAGAAACCATGCAAACCAAAGCTATAGCTCACACTGGGCTCAGTGTAAAGGGCGGAGAGAGAGAGAGAGAGAGACAGCAGCTCTGTAGCATTTTGAATAAGATATAACTTTTGCCGTGTTACTGGTTGAATGATACTAATCAGTCAGTAACTCATAACTGCTGAAGGCAGCAGTGTCACAGTGACATGTTGCTTTGTGAAACATCATCCTCAACATTTCAAACCAACTTTTTTCATCAGCTGATGTATTTCATTGTGGTTTTTTGATGCACTGTATCTTCTACATTTGTGGTTCTTTTATTAAGTCTTAATTTTCTCTAATTTCTTGATGTCTTTATTTTCACTTTATCATATATTTTATTGATGTGTTATATTTTTTGTGAAAATGAAAAAAGTGCACAGTCGACTGTATTTTTTAAATGTTGACCGCTTTAGACAAGGTGCAGATGGAGAACCGCTGGACCTGCACGTCTCAAATGTGATGACTGAAGCCTCATTCAAGAGTAATGTATCGTTAGAAAGCTCAAGAGATGTAGAATGTCAACAAACTTTATCTCAATTCCCAAGATTGATGACAAGCGGCAGCATATCAAATGATGGCACAGGAACCCATGATGTTTATGTGGAGTAAATAGATATTGGATTATGGATATATATTGTTACATTTTGTTATAGATGTTACTGATGTTGGTGGCGCTGTTATTTTTTGAATCTGTATGTTAAATTTTCTAGAAAACAAATATTTGTTGTCACAGTGCACTTCGAGTGTTCAGTTCGTGGCATTTAGGCTTTTATTTGAGAAACAATGGAAAAACAACTGTTACTCGCTGGTGGTTCATGTTGTAGCTGACTTAATCAATTCAGTGTCCTCCACTGCATGGACTGTTTCTTCTAGTTTTAAAATGTTTTTCTATCTTTTTTCATTTTAAATTTGTTCCTTTTTTTGTCATGTTTCCTTTATAAAAATAAAAAGATGAAATATGAATTTTTCTTATAGCTGATGTCTTAAATACTCATTTCTATTTCTATAGTGTTTGCATTCATTCATTCATTCATATTGTGAGGCAGCTTTTCAGGCTTCTGACCATAAACACTGGCCTGGTTGTTTATTTGATGCTCTGATGTAGCCTCTGTCAATTTTGGTTCCACTTTCAGAGACACGCCTGAACTTTTCAACAGTTCACAGTAAAACGATATGGTTTCCCCTCGAACACATTCCTCATGGTCAGTATTTAAAGTCAATGCTCCTATTGGTCTGGAAGTTTGCTTTCAGCTTGTTTTCACTGGATTTATCACCAAACAGGGCACTTCTGCTTTTATTTCACCACTGACATGACACAGTGGAAACTGCAGCACTCCATATTTCCCCATTTCAGAGAAAAACCTCCACACTGATTTCCTGCTGACAGAATGAAACAAAATGACTCTGCTCATGTTGACGCTGTTTTTTCTGCTTCAGAATGGAGGTAAGGTTCTTTTTGTGTATTAATTACATCATAGTTTGATACTGAAAAGGTCTAAAGATACTTTTGACATTTAATTTGAACTGTGAGAGTGGTGGACACTTATAGGAGGATCACGTTTACCCTAGTGTCAGTGGGATGACGCTCTGCAGAGATCCTGATCTGGAAACTTTGATGATAATAAACTTCATCTGCTCAAGTAGAGATGGGGACTTGAGTCATGTAACTTAGACTCAAGTTGACTCAAGTCTGTTTTGCTGATTTGTGACTTGACTCGAAGAAAAATGAAAGACTTGAGACGTGACTTGGACTTGGAAGTTAAAGAAGTGGGACTTTACTTGACATGAGACACGATGGGCTCTAATTTGACGGCGCAACTTGGCGATGATCAGCGGCGGAGGCAGCGCATTCCTATTTTCGACAGGCGCAGAAGAGGGTGTCTGGCAGGTCCGCTGCACTTGCGCCGAGATGGGCGTGGCGGCGCACCAGGGGGAGGGGTCGACAGAATCAGCTGGGCGCAGTGATAGTTTCCTGCAGAAGGTGTGAGCAGGCTGGGGAGCGGAGGATCTAATGACACTGACAGCTTGTCAGTGTCATGAAAGATACACACAATCACTCATGAACCACATAATTGTTTTTATTATCTTCTTTAGCACTAGAACATCCAAGACAATCTGACAGACCATTTGGGTTTTTAGAATTCAAATAAATCTGTTAAAAATAATTCCCCTGTCCTCTAATTCTTTGACTTTTCCTAAATATGTGTCTTGTATGTTTTTCTGAAGCAAATAAGGTCCTAACAATAACACAGATAATATTACAAAGCATTTATACCTCCAAAGGCCAACAGTGGTCTGTGAGACTTATTATTTATTTATTTATTTATTTATTATTATTATTATTATTATTATTATTAGACTGATTAAAATGATGCACTTCACGGGGCTTTTTTTTCTTCTGTGATTGATTTGTTTTGGTTCATGCGCGCATCTGAACAGGGGGCTAGCTCTGACAGCAGACAATCAGACAGATGACCAAAAATATCAAGCAAATCCCAAAAGAAAGATAGTAAAAACAGGCATAAATAAGAGATATAAGGTGGAAGAAGCTTTAGCAATGATACAGGAGGTCAGTGAGGGGGAATCGGATGGCGGAGACGTGTCGGACATCAGCGATCTTGACTGGAGTGAAGAGGAGGAATGTTCTGAATCAGAGTCAGAACAGTCGCGGGACAAACAGCGAAACAAATATAATGCTGCTGCCCCAAAAATACCCGACCGACCTCCAGCTGCTGTACAGTCCAGCGTAGAACCTGCAGTGGCGCATGAAGCGCTCACGCGTCACCTCCAGGTAGAGAATTACTGTAGGCTGCTGTCAGTTTACAACTAAATAATAATAACATAAAATGGTGTAAAATTATTATTATTATTATTATTATTATTTAAACTAATGTAATAAATCTGAGCACAACAGTGAACACGGTATTGACAGCAGGGGCACTGCAGCGTCTCCAGATGTGCCAGTTACAGATTCAGGTAAAATATTATATCCTCCATTAAAGTACAGCAAACCCTGTATTTTTCGTTTCCAAAAATTAATTTTAGAACGAACATATTTTCTGAATAAATACCTTTGTCCTGTTGAGCCTGCAGTCCCAGAATAAAATGAGCAGGGTGAGGACGGGTCGGTGTGGGAAGGTGTCCGTCCTGGTGCGCAACCGGGGAGACTTATTTTACTAATTTTAATATGTTCTTGATTATTATTGACAGTTAATAATACAACTATTTTGTGTGTGTTGGCGTGTGTGTGCGTGTGTATCAGGGAAACGAGTGCGCGGAGTGTGAATGAGAGGTACGCTGCGCAAATGCGCACTGTAAAAAGTTCAATACATTTTAAAACCTGATTTTAGGCATTAATAAAGCAGATATGAGGCAGACGTTTTGCTGATCCACTTGATTTAATATTTTGTTTCTTTACCTTAATTTCTAATGCATTAGATTACAGAAAAGCAACCTGTTGGTGTGCTCCTGCGCAAAAACACTGCATATGACAGCCTGGCTGACCATAGTGGCCTTTGGAGGGGGGTAAGAATGCTGGCAACACGTGAAGCAGAGCGGAGGACGGAGCAGATAGCAGATGTCGCCACCATTCTCTCATAAATGATTATCCTTCGTCTGGGATGGCCGGAATGCCATGTGTGTGATAGGAATTACAGGGAATCATTTCAGAGGACATCGATCTGATGACAACTGAACCAGCAGTCCTAAGTAGACTCACCCAGCTCCGCTGTGCAGCTGCGCTGAGTGATTGGCACCTGTAATTCTTTGTGCTTTCCCAAATGTATCTTTAAGAGTTATGATGCACACAAATAAAAACAGATTTTCCCTTTCCCTACAAAGTCTGTATGTAGCCGCTAAATGCAGGGTGTCTGCATTTTTATTTCATTTGTCTGGCTCCCCAAGCTCTACAAGAGATTATTTATTTCAAAATGCAGTCATATACATTGTTGCTTCACTATGGTTTAGTATTGAGGCCAGGAAATAAAATGTATTTCATCATGTTAATGTAGCAGTGTCCTTCTTTGAAAAAAAGGAGAGGTGTTCATTTGATTGGTCAAATTGCGCTCAGCTGGGTTAAACCCACTTTCTCTCCTCTCTCTTGCGCCACCTGCGCCGGTGGGCGGGATGGAGGCGTGACTGCGCCTGGTTCACGAAATTGGGACAATTTTGCCCCGTTGACTTTATCCGCCGACGGCGCACTCTGCCCTCCGCTGACAGCGGGCGGATTCGGCGCAGTCTGCGAAGTTAGAGCCCGATGACTTGAAAGACTTGAGTGTTGTTGATTTCTTGTTTTCAGTTTCAACAAATATAAAAGTAAAATCAAATTTTACAGATCGGAGCACAGCTTTAAAATCGTGTTCTGATTGAGTCAATACCCTGTCAGTCATGCGCTGTCTGTCAAACAAGTGTTTTGTCCCACAGCCAATGAGAGGACAGGAAGGAGGGTTGGGAAAAGTGACAGGATGCTGAATTTCTCAGCCTTGCGTCGGAGTTAATTTCTTCATGTGGTTGAAAATATGACCTACTTTGAGTGTTGCTGAAATCGCTTTCTTTGATAGTTGATGTGCACAACTTGTTTGTTTGAGTGGTTTTACAGCAGCTGTGAAAAGACTTTCAGTGAGACAGGCAGTTCTTCTGCCTCACGGTAGAGGGCGCTCCAGAGTCCAGAGACTCTTAATGCTCCTGCTGCAGAGGAAGAAACTGGGAGACAAATCTCCACTTTCTACATGATGGAGGAGTATAAATCCAGGAACAATCTATTTTCTAAACTGGGCTTTCACTTGAAGCAGGAGGTGAAAATTCAAGGGACTTTTCTGTAACAGAAGCATCTGAGTCTGAACTCCTTTTTTTTTTTAATGAAATGTGCATCACGTGGTGTAAACACCAACATTTCCTTCTGCATATTAATATTTAGTAATTCCACATTTCATTATTGATTTGTTTATTATTCGATTCTATTAATAACTTTTTTCTAATCTGTGCGGAGAAACTGCAGTTGATTCCATTGTGGGATTGATAAAATGAGGCTGCAGGATGAGTCAGTGGTTAGCTCTCTCTCTTCACATGAGAAGGTCATTGATTCAAATACTTTGTGGAGTTTGCATGTTTTCCCTGGGTATGTGAGTTTCTGGATTGTGGGACTGGATTGTCTCATCCAGTCCCATTAAATGTGTGTTGACATTATTTAACCTCACCTTTCAGGCATTTCTAAATTTGATCAGATTGAAAGAATAATCTGTAGTTCAGTGTTGTAAATTTACATCCAAGTGATTCAGTTGACACGATTAAACTGAATTTAGGGATTAGTAATAATCTAATAATTTCATTTGGATCAGATTTATTTTTGTTGAAAAGTGGTTTGAAAAAAGATGAATTTTTTAATCCAGGAAACTGAGAAAAAGGATGAGATTAACAGTGAATTTGTGGTTGTTTGAAACATGTAAATATTTTAAGGTGATGTCAGTAAATCTAAAAAATTATCATCAGTTGTATTGCTGAAGAATTTGAATGTGAAGTTTAACTTAATAATTTCTGTCACAACTTTGTCGACTGATTTCAGTTCATGGATTAGATTAACAGAGTCAAGCAGTTTATTTCTTTTTCCAACATAAAATATTTTACCTTTCCTTTGCACATCGTGTGACATTTTCTTTTTGTTTTTTTCCATCAGGCATCAGAGGAGACATCTCTGTCTATGAGCTCTATCAGAGACCTGGAGATGATGTCTTGTTACCCTGTCTTCAGGTGTCATTATCTGAGACCAGATGTTCAGATATTCATTGGTTTTTTTTTTTTTTTTTTTTTTTTTTTTTCTTTTTTTTTTTCCCCTTGTCCTGTTCGGTAACTGGGGCGTGCAATATTGTATGATTGTAGCCTTTTACTATCCGAACAGATTTTAATATTAGCAGCAGGATGAGACTGAGTCTCCTCCTGCTGCTGCCTTTATTTAAAGCTGGCATCCGGCATGGCTACCGGACAGGACCGGGACGGAAACGCTCAGAGAGCAGGGACAGAAAGAGAGAAAGATAAAGAGAGGGAGAACGGAAGGGGGGGGGGGGCACAACCTATGTACAAAGTCACAATACAAAACAGTGTTGTCGACGCACCACACGCAACCTAGAACAATCCCAAACCCCCAATCTAGACAACACCAAAACAGAGCCGACAACCAACACAGAAAATTACAGAACCATACATACATTTTTTTTTTTTTCTTTTTTTTTTCCCCCCTTTTTTTCCAAACCATATTAGTGAACAGACCAGGCCACAAAAATAAAAGGAGGTGTAGGGGAGGAGGGAAATGCAAGGACACCACAAACCGTATTTTTTTTTTTTTTTTTTTTTTTTTTTTTGAATATAGCTAGTCGTAACTAGTAGTAAACTAGGGGCGTGCAACAAGAGAGGTCTGCTACAGATATTCATTGGTTTTACAACAAAGATGACAGGGGAACTTCTACTGATATTCGTGATGGAGTAATTGAAAAGAGCTCACCCCGAGCTGCCAGACTGAGTCTGCACACTAACTGCTCTCTGATCATCAAAAACATCACAGCTGAGGACGCTGGTCAATACACCTGTAGATACACATGGGACCCTAAAGGGGACACACAGGTGTTTCTAAACATTTTGACAAGTGAGTGTTTAAACGTTAGTTTTTTTTCCACTGATAAGAACCATCAAAGGTCATATTTTCCATAAACTCCTGTGTTTTCCAGGAAGAGACAGATGTGACCTATGCCACAGTGAATGAGCATCACACCACTGATCATAAAAATGTAAGTCGTTTCATTTGATATGATTTAATCTTCAACCACTGAAGCATAATAAGGTAACACTTTTTGTCACTCTGAGAGTCTAATATTGTGTGAGATTGCTTTGGAGAGAATTAATTATTTTGCTATTTGTTGTTTTTAAATGTGTGTGTTGACACTCAGGATGAGACAGAGATCAGTCTGACCTACGCCACTGTGAGTCTCACTAATCAGAAGGTCCATCAGAAGAACAAGGTGAGTCCCTCTATTTAAAACACTGACCTAAAGAAAGAAATGAAAACTCCTCTGAGTCCAACACTGTAAAGTTTATCAAAGAGTGACCTTCTTGCTGTGAATCACATAAAAACTCTTGTTTGTGTCGCTCAGGTCAAAGTCGAGGAAAAGGTGGAAGAAGTGACTTATTCTACTGTCAGGACTCGGTGAAGACCAAACTGAAAACTCCCAGAATGCCTCGGGGTCAGACTGTCATCACTCATAAAGGAGCAGTCAGCGGTCCTGATTACTGATTTTCTAAAGTGATTCAGGACTTCATCGACAGTCCAAGAAAAACAAGCTGACTCCACCAGACGACAACCAGCCACACACTGCGACCAGCGCCAGACGCCCCGTGGCTCCAGCTGCTGGAGATGAGCACAGCGTCACCAGGAATCAGTCAAGTTTTGAGTCAAGTTCGAAGAGTCAGTTCATTATGGTGACATTATGTTATTTTTATTCATTAAAAAAGAGAGAGCAATGTCATGTTAATGATGATGAATCTGTGTGAAACAACAGCAACATCTAGAGGTCGAATGTGAGGAAGTAACAGAAGCCAGTCAGTGCTTGAGCATGAAATCTGCAGCCTGGAAAGTAAAGCCTTCTAAATGTTTGATTGTCGTCTGCCTGTTCCATCTGGGAGTTTTATCAAACATGACAACCTTCAACACATGAACAGAGAGGGACAGACTGGAGGAGTGGTGGCTGTGGCTGTGGGCAACGCTGTAGGAGAAAAATGGTGGCTGAAGGGATATTAGAATTACAATTTCTAAAATATTCATGAAAATATGACAACAAACAACATCGAGCTCTAAAATGAAAAATTTCAGAGAAATATTCAGATCAACTCAGAAGTTTCATTTCATCTGTGGAGAATTCAATCTTGATTTGTACAACTTACAAAAAATAATAATTGGCAAAAATCTTGAAAAAAAAAATCAAACTTATCACTAGATTTAAAGAACTTTTTAAATTAGGCACCAGTTCAGTTCCTGATTAAAGTGTTATTACTCTGTGGACAGAATGAGTGAACTGACGTACAGGAAATGGTCTGCAGAGCATTTCCACCTCCCTAAAATGTGTTTTCTCTCCACTGATTTTCTTTTATTAATATAAGATTTTAATAATATTGATTAAACCAATATTTTTAATAGCACTTGGTAATTAAACAATACATTCGATCAAATGCAGGTGATTCAACTGTAAAACTACCAAGTCTGTAGAGAATATAAACTGGGAGTCATGTCACTCTGGAGGCCACCATTGTTGTTGTTGTGCAAGTTGTGGGTGCACACACTTACGCCCCAAATATTTCATATTCCCAGCTAATTTAGGCTGAAAATTACTTTTATTAAACCAAAACTGCTTTTTGTTTAATATTTTTTTTTTTTACATTTTATTTTTAAACCAGAAATGATGCAAGCATTTTCCAAAAGTTAAAAAGATGATGTACAAGACAAGAAGCACCATTGTGAAAAAAAATTTCGCAACTTTCATTTACATTTAGACAAAAAGTGTCATGTCCAGAATTATTCACACCCTTCCCAATAATTAACAGAAAAGTCTTCGTTGGCTACAACAGCAGCCAAACTCTTCCTGTAATTACTGAGCAGCTTATTTCTTGTCTCCATTGGGATCTTTGACCATTCATTGTCACCAATGAGCTTCAACTCCTTTCGTTTAAATATGTTCTCCATTTTGTTCTCATGGCATGTCCCTCTGAAGAGACACTTGTCTCCAGGGGACATGCTGCTTGGTTTTTAGGGTGTCCCATCATGAGACCTCTGCCCAAAATGCACCTGTATCATTCTGTGACTGTTAAATAAAGGTCTGTTTTTCCAGTCATATATTTTGTCATTTAAAGTTTTCTTAAAAGTAAAGGGTGAGTCTCGTCTCATCTCTTCATCGAGACACCAATATCGTGTCTCATCTCGTCTCGAGAGCTGAGTGTCTCGTCACACCCCCAATAGTCGTATTGTGTTTCTCCGATTTCATTTTAAATTTTGGACATGAAAAAGATCTTTCCTTAGTTCTGACCTCAGTAAAAGATGAGAGTAGTTTGTCCACCTCTGGTGATGACTGCATCTTATTTTTACTCAGAAATTCTGCCAGAAAGAGGAATGTTACTTATACTAAATTTGTTTCTCTCAACCGGGTAAGGAGATGAGCAGTTTCACACATTTATATCACAACTCCACCACAAAAGAGGAAATGACATAGCTTTTTGTTTTCAAGTTCTGTTGATCTCCCCAACAGAGGATCTTCAGTGTCAAATGATCAGACACCAAATGGCTTCACTCAGAGTTTTCCTCATTTTGTTGCTTCAGTTTGAAGGTAATTGCTTTAATTTCATGTTTTTTTTAATTTCATATTTTAAATTATTTTCTTTCTTAGCAATCGTTGTAAGCAGTTCAATAGTTTGTTGTGACAATATCTACAAAATAATCTGACCAAAAGGCAGGATATATTTGTCTAAGGGTTTGAACATGGTAAGGTTTTATGTGGAGTTTGCATGTTCTCCCTGGACGTGGATTTTTCTCCAGACACTCTGGCTGAGTTCAGAAGCCCAAAAACATTATTGTTCAGCTGACTGGTGAATCTATATGATCTGTTGGTATGAATGTGACTGTGTGTTACTGCAATCACAGATGGGTTTGAATATGAAATAAATATTAACAGAGCAACAGAGAAAGCAGTAAAATGTAAAAATGAAATGAAGAACAGTCAAAAGCTTTAAGAGTGATGACAGAATTTTTAAATGTAACAAACGACTTTTATTTGGGTCTGAAAAAGTTTCATGCAACTTTTGGAACAAAATATTTGACCTTGCGTTGCACATCATGTCATGTTCTGCATTGTTTAATTTCAGTAACAATTTCAGTTTAAAATGTTTCATTTGCTGTTTTCCTTTTCCTTCAGGCATCGGAGGAGAGATCTCTGTCCATTTTCTCTATCAGAGACCTGGACATGATGTCTTGTTACCCTGTCTTCAGGTGTCATTATTTGAGACCAGATGTTCAGATATTGACTGGTTTTACAGCAAAGATAAACGATTATTTGTTGATGTTCATAATGGAGTAGTTGAGAAGAGATCATCCCAAGCTGCCAGACTGAGTCTGCAAACTAACTGCTCTCTGATCATCAATAAAATCATAGCTGAGGACGCTGGGCAGTACAACTGTCGATATTTGGAGAACCCTTGGGACGACACACAGGTGTTTCTAAACATTTTGACAAGTGAGTGTTTTTTTTTTTTAAACAGTAATCTGATTGTAAATCCTTGCTGATTGCCAACCCACAAAGCAACAGTTTGTTTTCACTTCAGATAGACATTCCTCTTTTTCCTCTGTTAACATTATTTCTTATCTTCTAGTTTCACCGTCATCTACAGACACAGATCCAGATAAAGATGGAGAAGTGACATTAAGTTGCTCCATGTTCAAATACGACAGACACTGTGAACCCAGGAGTCTCCGCTGGGTGGATGAGACGGGAGCTGAGCTGGTTGGTGAAGGTGATGGTTTCAAGTATGAAGGACAGAAAAACTGTGTTTCTTATCTGACTGTGAAGCTTCAGACTGAACACAGCAGAAGATACACCTGCCAGTATGTTGATGGAACAGATGTAAAGATCGAGGCTCACTACTCAACTGTGTCCTCAGTGTCACTAACAGGTGAGGAGTCAAAAAACACACACAACACACTGAACCTTTAAAAATGTGTTTGTCTTTATCAGGTTTTTCAAATCATTGAAAAATCCGACACACATTGAAATTCTAATACCATTTCCAAATGCTCCTTCTTCTGCTGTTCAAAATTTCACTGCAGAAAAAAAGTCTTCTCTAAAAATGAAATCCAAACCTTTATCCACAGAATGAAATAGTGTCTTTACAAATGACTCCCTGGTTATGAGATTTTAGGCCAAAATCTCCATGAATATCAATGTGAGCTGCATTTTTCCTGCAGATTCCCCTGACTGGTCTCCTCTGAGATACACCATGTGGGCTCTGCGCATCTCATTATTGATCCTCATGATGGTCATCACGGCTCTGATCATCAGAGGCAGAGGTGAGAACTTTCACATCGGATCACAATTTGACTGAAGCTGTAAATCTGAACTTCAGTATGACTCTGGATCTGTTTGCAGGAAGCAGCAGGCAGCTCAGAAACAACAGAGTGAGTATAAACAAAGGATTGAACCCTCACATTAAATCCACATGTTCTGTGTTGATGAGATCATTCATTTGATCATTATTGATGATCACAGATTGTGAAGATGCATTGCAGCAACTCTCTGGAGACACCGTAGTTTATTTAGTCCCCTTCAAGCCTCTTTTTCAGATTGTTTCCTGTTTTATTTTACAGGTTCGTTACATCAAGACTGATGATGGTGAAGCAGTAAACTATGAAGATGTAGAACAGCGTCTGTCTCCTTCCACGCTGCTCTGATCTCCAGCAACAACAACTCTCCATGCTAACATGAACTGTTTTGATTCCTCACTGAAAAATTGAACATGCTGACAGATGTTAGGATTAAAGGTGTAATACAGGATTTTGGTTTCTGTGTGGATCACCTAAATAACTGGTGGGTCTGTTTGTCAATCATTCTGACGAGCTGGTTTCGTTCTACGTGCTTGCGCCCAATAAGCTTCTCCCTTTTGCGCATGTGCATTCAGAGTGTTTATGTAGCCGGTGAGCTTCTGAGCTAGTACTTACCGATGGCGAGTCTGACATAATGAAACTGTAACTGTTTTGGAAAACAAGCTTTATGTATGACCGAGGCCGATCGCAGAAACTGTAAACGGAGCAGTGCACGCCTGGAGAAGAGGAGATCGCGCTCACACGCTTCCGCGTTTCCTGTGAGAAGCAGGAGAGCCGGGCGGATGGTCTGGCGCATGCGCATTGTTCAAAAAGTGAGTAACAGATGTCTTTTCGAGAAAATCCTGTATTAGACCTTTAATGTCTCCTTCATACAGATGAGGTTAACAGGTTGTAGGTTTCAGATCCAAGAAGATTAAAAGTTGATGCTCTTTGTGAATCCTTGAGGTTTAAGACTAGAAAGCCAGAAACCTCAGACTCAACTTGAGTCCTTCCAGCCATATTTAAACGAAAAACAACTGACTCTCATGAGAAGAATATTGAGAAACAAGATTAATGTTCCTGAAGATTTCAAAGAAACTAATCCAGACATTTATCTTCATTTGACTGTTTTTCTTGGTCTTTATAAAAACATTCACAGAAGCTTCATCTGAAGTCAACAGCATGAGTCCTGATCTTAACACCGACTTTCTGTCTGTCAGAGAAAACACTTCAAAATGTTACTGTTGGTTCACAGAGATCAGAACTCTGTAGATTTGTAACATGGCTAAACTGCTATTTTGATAAATTGTTGTGCAAGTTAGTAAAAAAGCAGAACTTTAGTTTCTTCTTTGAAAAGTGATTCATCAGTTTCTTCAGTTCAGCTGAAGTTTACATCAGTTTGTGGGAGGAAGATGCTCCAGACACCGGAGAGATACAGACACGCTTCTTGAAAGAAACTAATAAAGACCTGATGATAATGAGAGGAAGCAGCAAGAAAACAGCAGAGATCAACTACTGAGAACATTTAGACAGCAGCAAGCAGCTCTTAATCAAGCATGGAGATAGAGAAGAAAAAACCTCCCTTCACAGAATCAGACAGCGACTGTGGATACGGGTTATGATCGTCTTTCATCAGAGGACTGAGTCAGTTCAGGGTAAATCAGGTGTAAACTTCATTCATATTAAGTTTTGGACATGTGAAAAAACAAAGTGAAAGGTCAAAGAAAAGAAAGACAAACAGAACACCTGATTACATGAACAACATAAAAGAGTCAGCATCATGTGCCAGTGTCTTTCACATGCATGAAAAGGAGCAGGAAGTAGAAATACTTATTCAGTCCTACTTCTTCACATTGTTGCCTTTACCTCAATTTGCAAAAACAATATATCTTTATAATCATCACCTAATGCATTAGTAGACTACAAATATGCTATAATGTGAACAGTTAAAACACACCCATCTCTCAAAACAGAACATTTTTTTAAAATAACCCAGTAATACGTTATTCTTTACTTTACGAATAATTTGAATAATTTCAAATTCAACAAGATCCATTAATTTCACATTTTTTGACTGTGAGAAAAGTGGATTGATTTGTTCTTGAAGGCCAACATTGTGTAGAAATCTTATTGCTCTTTTTTTGCAGAAAAACAAGTTTTTTCAAGGAACTTGCATAAGTATTTCTCCATCCCTCCACACAGTAAGTTAGATGAAGTGGTGTCAGTGAGTTGGACAGAATATAGAGAGAATTCTGCTCTAACAGCACTTAGCTTTGGTCAGGACTGAGATGCTTCTGGATATTTTGTTCCGAATTTGTTTTATTCGAAGTTCCAGCAAATCTTGTCGTCAATCAGTACTGATGTGTTTTATCATGATTTGTTGATGCACTGTATCTTCTACATTTATGATTCTTTCACTCTTGATTTTACTCAGTCTTTATTTTGTAGCATTTCTTGATGTCTGTATTTTCACTTTATCATATATTTTATTGATGTTTTGTTCGGTTCTGGTAATTTGAAGCACTTTGAGTTGCTTTGTTGTGGAATTGTACATTTAAAAATGAAGTTTTCTGATCCAGCATTCAAGCATTTTGAAGTAAATATTAATGATTGAAGCTCACAAGACTGTTTATTTTCAGAAGTTTTAACAAATCTTGAGAGGTTTTTGACACTTATTTATTGAATCAATCAATTCCCAATCAATGGATGGGGGTGGGGGTTGGGGTGTAAGAGGAGAAGGGGGGGTGCAGTTCAGGCAGAGTGGACCGGTGTGGCAGGAAAAGAAGGCATTTTTGAGGGCTTGTTATGGGCAGACTGAGCGACAGATCAAAAAAAGCTGGCTGATTATTGAAGGTCAATGTATGTAGATGCAGCATGCTGAGTTTGGGCTCATTTGGTTCAAACACCTAGGAGTTCAGTTCATTTGAATAGTTGGAAGCCACATAGACAATGAATGGGTTTTAGAGAAGCCTCTAGAGTCAAAACCATGGAAGCTACAGGAAAGACTGATTGACTTTTCTGATGAGGAGGCCACAAAGGAATTTTCTGTCAAATATGAAAAAGATTGGTCAAAGTAATTTTTTTAAAAAAATTGCATTGTAATCTTTGCACACTCCCATAGGTGGCGCTGTAGCATTTATCACAGTCATTCATACATCAATATAATCAGCATCATGTTGTGTATAATGGATCAAAATTTCAAGACAGTCGGACAAAGTATGTGCTTTTAAGAAATTTTTATGTATTTTTTGGGGGGGTCTTTGCGCCCCTGCTGGCCAACGGTTATAAATGCATCAAAATTGTAATATAATGTTTTGCTTGTCTTCAGGCATAGAATTTTACTGCACAGTTTGGTTACTGTGGAAGAATGTTAATGTTTTAGGTCTATGGTAGGGGGCGCTATGGAGTTGAGTTGTAGTAAACTTTAGAATGCATTACATGAGGACCATTATGGCACAGAACTGACTGTGATCTGAGTGTTCAAGGACAATGCCTGAGCTCGTGAGGGACTGTGGAAATAACAGGAAATGAAGGCATTTTTCGACGGCGTGCTGTGAGGAGACCGAGCAACGTATCAAAGAAAGCTGGTTGATTATTGAAGGTCAATGAGTTGAGATGCAGTGTGCTGAGTTTGGGCTCATTTGGAAGAAAGGAAGTAAGAGTTCAGTTCATTTGAAAAATAAAAAGTGAAATGGTGGCGAATTTTGTATCCAAGATGGCTGCCTTCCTGTTGGTCCCACAGATTTGAGCCAAGAGAGTTTTCTGTTTGTCCCCTCATGCTCTGTCAGTGGTGTGAATTTCGTGTTCCTACGTCAAAATATACCCACTCTGTGGGCCATAGGGGTCTGATTGTAGGTGGCGCTGTTGAGCCAGTGTTGATGTGTCACTGTGGAGGTATAAATTTTATCGAATCTTTCGCCGGGCCGGTCGCGTAGATACCAAAAAAACCTCACATTCAGCTATGTTCAGTGGGTGAAAAATGGATGCATGAGAAGCATCTGTATTGAAAGTGATCCCGGTTCAATCCTATCAGGGGAAGCACATTATTCAGTATCTGTGACATGATTAAAACAACTCTCTCCCACTTTACAGGTTCTGATGTTTAGCAGTCTTCATCCCCAAGCAGAGTGTTTTTATCAAGCGCTCACACACACAGCAAAAGCACAACAGACTGCACCTATTTCACCAAGTGAGTCCACCTGTAGACTTGGTGAAATAGTTGGAGGCTATTGTGCTCATGCTTGGTTGGAACAAAAACTAGCAGCCACAGCGGCTCCTTCTGGACAGGTTTGAGGACCACTGAATTAAATGAACGCCTTTAAATGCGCTGCTATTCAAAATTTCACTGAACAGCCATGGAGGAACACACGAGCAGCAGACAGCCAAACTTCTCCCAGGAGGAAACTGATGAGCTGGTCTGGGAGGTCCAAGCTCGCAGTACCAGGAGAAGGGCTAAGCAAAAACTCGCAGAGCATAGCAGGCATGCAGTGGCCACTGGGGGCGGCCCCTCCACCACCTTCACCATAAGTGAAGCAGGGATATTTCATCCTCCACCCTTCCTGTCGTAGGCGTGGTGGAGTTCGGAGGGTTAGAAGTTGGAATTTTGGGTAAGGCAAACATGTTTTTACTCAAACACTTGCATTCAGTAACTTTACGAAGTTTACGAAGTAACTTTTCTCGTATTTGAAAGCGACATAATTAAGGTAGTGGTGTGGAGACAACGTGAATAAACTGCGTAATGACAATGAAATCAGAAGCACCTGTGCTAAAATGACACATTGCCATTGTTTACTTGTGAAATAAAAATTGTTTTACCCGATTGAATCATGATCATTTTGGCATGGAACTCCTAATGACACAAAACCGAAGATGTGAATGCACTTGATTTACTGTTTATTGGCAAGATGAAACCCAGCAGCAGCAGGAGGAGGCGGCGGGCGGCCTGGGGACAGACCCCAGTGGTGAGGAGCAAGGACCAACCCTTCCTGGACATCCAGCAGGGGAGGGCTTGACATGCTGGGGAGGCCGTTGGGCGCACTCAATGTGCGTGTAGGAGGACTGGACACCATATTCTGAAACATGGAGGATTGTCTGACCTCAATGGACTCCAGCCTCCTTAGGCTGGCGGAGGCAGTCGAACGCCTCCTCCAGCATGTTATGTCCGCGCTCCCCGCCAGTGACAGGTGGCCTTTGAGGTCCAGAACCAGGAGAGGACGGCTGTCCTCAGGCTCCCCTGCTCCTTCAACTAGGGCTCGAAGAGGAAGAGAAAGGAGACGGATTTAAATAAAAATCATTGCATGAAAGATGTTTCATGAGTTACTCTGTATATTTTTATTGTGACTGATTAAATTGTGTCCAAACCACAAGCAGCAGCCTAATACTCACATTAAGGACAGAGCTGAGCAGCCAGGTGGTCTCTCCTATCCCGTGCGCTCTGCTGCTCTCCCTGCTGACACGGCACATGCAGTCCAGCCTCTCTCCGTCTAAAGTCCTGTGATGTCTCCTCCTTGAGGTCAAAGTGGCATCTATGACATAAGGCTATATTGTGTATGACACAGCATGCCACAAAGAATGCACTGACTCTCTGAGGGCTGTATGACAGTGAACCACCCGTACGGTCCAGACATCTGAAACGCATTTTGAGCAGTCCAAAAGTACGTTCGATGACTGACCTGGCACAGCTGGAAACACGGTTAAAACCACGCTGCCTTCTTGTTGATGGTGTAATGTATGGCGTCATCAACCACGCTTTAAGAGGATACCCATTGTCACCTAGCAGCCACCAATCCAGAGGGAGGTCCCTCTGAATGACTGCAGGAATGACAGAATTGGCCAGGATGAATGAGTCATGAGCCGACCCGGGGTAATTCGCATACACACGTGTCACCAGGCAGTCTGAATCACAGATGACCTGGATATTAATGGAGTGGACTCCCTTACGGTCCACATAAGTGATGGCTTGGGTGTCTGGTGCGTGCAACCGTACATGTGTGCAGTCGATGGCTCCCAGTACCCCGGGGAATCCACATTTCAACAAGAAACATCGCTTAGTTTCCAGCTGGCCGTCGGATTTGGATGGGAAAATGATGTGCTCATTAGCATTTCGGACTAGACTGGAGGACACTGCGTGTATGGCCGAACTGACAGCGCCCTGACTGATTCCCACCACCTTGGCCACAGTGTGCTGGGAAGACCCGGTGGCGAAGAAGGTCAGAGCCGCCGTCACCTTTACAGCAACCGGGAGAGCGCAGGGGCCACGGGGCTGCGCATCAGAGGCCACGATGCTCGTCACCGCATGGACCACCTCACGGGACAGACGTAGTCTCTTCCTGTGTCGAGAACAGAATTAAATGAAAATTACATCAAACATAGCAGCAAGCTAATCCAGGTATCCAGGTAATACAGATTTTAGATATGGTTTAGGATTTATTCATTTGGGTGATTAGTTCAGTTTATTCTTCATTATAGGTTTTGTTTTCTTTAGATTATTATAATGGGGTTTGGAGTGGCCAATGTTAGCATACTTTTAGTGAACGAATATTATGTTTTTACACCTATGGAGATTTTATGGTTTTAGCCACTTAAAGCGATACTTCAACATTTTGGCAAATTGGCCCATTTAGCGGAATTCCTTAGTCATTTCGAACAGCATACTTACTTTTTTGTGAGGGCGAGCTGTTGTTTATTCAGAGGTGAGTCGGGGAAGGTTTTCGGGACGGACACAATGGAAGTGGATGGTATTTTTGTTCCCCCTCGTCAAACTCATCAAATACACAATCCAACAACCCCAAAACAATTTGGTGGGCAAATTATAATCCGCACATTCACTACGCTGTGGAACACCAACAAATGATATTGTGGCGTTACGACGCTGAAGCAAATACTGGGAACTACTTTTTCTTTTGAAATCACTCCGCCCAGACGCCATGTTTAGTAAGTAGTTCCGTCTTAGCAATCTTCACATAAACAACTCAATCTGGTAATTTTGTATTAATATTTCACAGCATAGTGAATGTGCGGATTATAACGTGTCCACCAAAGTGTTTTGATGTTGTTGGATTGTGTATTTGATGAGTTTGACGAGGGGGAACAAAAATACCTTCCACTTCCATTGTGTCCATCCAGAAAACCTTCCCCGACTCGCCTCTGAATAAACAGATTCAGATTCAGATTCAGATTCAGAAAACTTTATTGATCCCATAGGGCAATTCATTTGCAGCACATCTCGAGTCGTTTCACACGTAAATACAACATGAGACAGTCCAGTTTAACCACAAGTGGAACTCAGGATGAAAAATATTAAAACAAGCAATACAATAAACAATTTAGGAGCTGGAATTCAATCATTTGATTGCAGAAGGCACAAAAGAGTTTAAAAAAAGATTAGTTTTCCTAGCTGGAGCATAATACCGGCGTCCAGAAGGCATCAAGATAAACTCTGGAGTCAGAGGATGAAGAGGCTGAGCCAAGATGCTGTGTGCTTTACTCAGCACCTGCTGCTCCCACAGAGAATGCAAGTCCCTCAGTTTAACACCTGTGATTTTAGAGCAGGTCTTGACAATGTTCTGCAGTTTATTTTTGTCCCTCATAGACAAGGATTGAAACCAACAGATAAAAGAAAATGTGAGTAAACTCTCAATAAACGAGCAGTAAAAATTATTCAAAAGAGTTTTGTTCACATTAAAAGAGTTCAACCTTCTTAAGAAGTAGGTACGCTGCTGCCCACGTCTGACAATGTGCTCGGTGTTCATGTCAAATCTTAATTTGTCATCTATCACCGTGCCCAGATATTTATAACTATTGACAATTTCCACGTTTTCTCCATGGATGACACTGACACTGTGGGAGGAAGTTCGTCTAAAATCAATAACCATATCCTTAGTTTTTAAAACATTTAAATCAAGGTAATTTTCCTCGCACCACTTAACAAAATGGCCTAAAGCAGGACCATGATTTCCCTCCTTTCGTGACAGTAGAGAAACCAGAACTGCGTCATCTGAAAATTTAATCAGAAATCTGTTCTCCTCAGCGGATCTGCAGTTGTTGGTGTAGAGAATAAACAGAAGAGGAGACAGGACACAGCCTTGAGGAGACCCCGTGTTGGAGGTGGTGGGAGGAGACAAGCAACCATTGACCAGAACACGCTGGACCCGATCAGTGAGAAAATCTAAGATCAATGACAACAATTGGTCCGGAAGGTTAAAATCTGAAGCCAGCCTTTGAATCGAGATGTGAGGCTGCATTTTATTAAAAGCAGAAGAGAAGTCTGCAAATAAGAGTCTGACATGGGCCCCTGCGTTTTCAAGGTGCTTGTAGATAGTGTTAAGTAAGAAAAGCTTTGCGTCCTCAACCCCTTTATTTGATTGATAAACGAATTGCAGTGGATCTAGTCTCCCTGCTGTGAAAGGCAATATGTGGGCTTTTAATATTTGCTCAAAGCATTTCATGACGAGTGACGTGAGTGCAACTGGTCTGAATTCATTCAGCTCTCTTGACTTGCTGGATTTTGGAAGAGGAATTACTGTTGAGGTCTTCCATAAAGAGGGAATTTTACAGCGATCCATACAAGACTGGAACAGTCTGGAGAACAAACAACAGCTCAACCTCACAAAAAAAGTAAGTATGCTGTTTGAAATGACTAAGGAATTGCGCTAAATGGGCCAATTTGCCAAAATGTTGAAGTATTGCTTTAAAGCAACACTGAGGAACTTTCAGTTTTCGTTGATTTTGGCGGCGCCAGTGGACAAAAGCGGTAGTGTTTTGCCTGACCGAATACTACAGTTCCCATGAGGCCTAGCACGTGGTGTCGTAAATTGCTGCTCCCGGTGGCATGCTGTCGGACTGAACTCGCCTACATTTGTTTCCAGTGGCTGTGTGAAGGACGGATAGCGACGAGGTAATGATCTAAATGAATCTAATGGTGGCGAAACAATGTTATATCAAGATGTGACGCATGCCGTAAAGCAGTTCGCACATTTGGAGCTTGTTAGTGTGCAGGGTTCCTACCACCCTCCTCACAGCTGCTCGGTCCAAGTGAAAGCAATACTGACGCCCTCAGCCCGTGACAGAGGGGTCATTCAACTAGTTGTAAGTCGAAGTATCATCACAAAAGATATTAAAATGTTTTATTAAGGTTGAAAAGTTCCTTAGTGTAGGTTTAAGGTGAATGTATTTAAAGTCCTGAAGACCTTCACTCAGGGGAGTTGCTGCTTGGTTCTGCTCTGCTGCTGGGGAAGCTGTGCTCCACTGAAATCCTTCAAGGCACTTTTTGGCATTTTATCATTTCTTTCCTGCATGAAAATAAAAAAGAAGTGGACCACTTGACCTTGTCTCATGTCTTCTTGCTGCTCACTGTTTTCCACCACTCCTGCTGTCCTGCTGACACTGTTGCTCGTTGGTGGTTTATGCTGCAGCAGCTGACTTGATCAATGTAGTGTCTTTCTTTGCACAGTTTACAGTTTCTTTTCCTTACAGTTTCAGTTCCTTACAGTTTCTTTCAGATTTAAAATTGGTTTTGATTTCATTTTTTTCTTCTTTTTTTTTTTAGATTTTGAATTATTCTTTCTGTCTTGGTTTTCAGATGAGTAACATGAATTGTTTAGCTGATGTCTTATCGACTCAACATGAAGCGGCTTTTCAGGCTTTTGACCACAAACACCAGCCTGGTTAGTTGTTTATTTAATTCTCTGCAGTGTTTCAATTTTGGTTCCACATTCAGATGCGCACGAACTTTTCAACAGTTCCAAGTGAAATGTTGTAAAATGTTTTCCCCTCTCATGCATTCTTCAGGGTCAGTATTTAAGCTCAAAGTTCCAAATTGGTCTGGAAGCTTGTTTTCGCTGGATTTCTCACCAAACAGGGAACTCCTCCTTTTATTTCACCACTGACATGACATAGTGGAAACTGCAGCAATACATATTTCCTCATTTCACAGAAAAAGGCTCCTGATTTCCTGTTGACAGAATGACACAGAATGACTCTGCTCACGTTGATGCTGGTTTTCCTGCTTCAGAATGGAGGTAAGGCTCTTATGTGTTAATTATTCCATAGTTTGATACTGAAATGGTTTCAAGATACTTTTGATCCTTTGTTTGAACTGTGGAAGTGGTGAACACTTATAGGAGGATCACATTTATTCCTGCAGTGTCAGTGGGATGTCGCTCTGCAGAGAAACTGATCTGTAAACTCTGATGATATTAAACTTCATCTGCTCAAATACATGATATTAGTGAGATGAAGGTTATTACGTTATTCTTTGTGGAGCAGATTATTTCTGGTTTGTGGGACAGCGTCTCGTCCAGTCTCATTAAATGTGCGTTGACATTATTTTACCTCACATTTCAGGCTCTTGTGAGCTTGATAAGGTTAAACGCAGAATCTGTTGTTCAGTGTTGAAAACATACATCGAAATGATTAAGTTGAAATTATTTATTTGAGTTTAATGATTGGTAATAATCTGATCAAAATGATTTGATTTGGAGCAAATTGATTTCTGTTAAAAAGTGAATTTAATAAAGGAGAATTTTTTAATCTAACAAACTGAGATAAAGGATGACATTAAAAGTGGTTTTGGTGGTTGTTTCAAATATGTAACTAAATTAAACTGATATCAGTAAATTTAAATATTCCTTTACAGCAGTATTTGGAGAATGTGAATAATAGTTTAACTTTAAAATTTTAGTTAAATTTACTGACTTAAAGTGATGAACTGATTTCACTTAATGGATTAGATTGATATAGGTGGTTTTGTTTTTTTTTTTTTTTTTTTTACATAAAATATTTGACTTTGCTTTGGATTTATCATGGCCTGCATTATTTCACTCAAAATATTTGATTTCTTTTTTTCTTTTTTTTTGTTTTTACATCAGGCATCACAGGAGAGATCTCTGTCTATTATCTCTATCAGAGACCTGGAGATGATGTCTTGTTACCCTGTCTTCAGGTGTCATCTGAGACCAGATGTTCAGATATTGACTGGCTTTACAACAAAGATCAAACGACTTCTATTGATGTTCGTTATGGAGTAGTTCAGAAGAGATCACCCCGAGCTGCCAGACTGAGTCTGCACACTAACTGCTCTCTGATCATCAATAAAATCACAGCTGAGGACGCTGGTCGGTACATCTGTCGATATTTGGAGAACTCTCGGGAAGACACACAGGTGTTTCTAAACATTTTGACAAGTGAGTGTTTTAATATAAGTTCTCTTTTTTTTTCCTGACAGTAATCTGACTGTAAATCCTTGCTGATTGCCAACCCACAGACAAAGCAACAGTTTGTTTTCACCTTAGACAGATATTCCACATTTTTCTCTGTTAACAGATATTACTTCTTATCTTCTAGTTTCACCGTCATCTACAGACACAGATCCAAATAAAGATGGAGAAGTGACATTAAGTTGCTCTCTGTTCAAATATGAGGAACCGTGTAAACTCAGGAGTCTCCGCTGGGTGGATGAGACGGGAGCTGAGCTGGTTGGTGAAGGTGATGGTTTCAAGTATGAAAGACAGGCAAACTGTGTTTCTTATCTGACTGTGAAACTTCAGACTGAACACAGCAGAAGATACACCTGCCAGTATGTTGATGGAACAGGTGTGAAGATCGAGGCTCACTACTCAACTGTGTCCTCAGTGTCACCAACTGTGTCCTCAGTGTCACCAACTGTGTCCTCAGGTACAAGAACACACTGCATGTTCAATCATAAATGGAAACTTAAGATGAGCTTACAAAATAAACTTTACTAAATGAAGCACTTATTTTACTTGAATTAATCACTTCATCTGATGATAGGTCCCACCAGTGATAAAGCCTTCATCTTCATCATCGGGGGAGTGGTCGGGCTGCTGGTGTTGTTACTTGTCATTGCAGTGATTCTACTGAAATGCAGAAAACAAGCCAAAGCTGCAAAAGGTCAGTAAAACTGAACAAATGCAGCTTTTAAGTCTATGAGAAAGTTTATTTCTACTTCACAACACTTTCAAAATGACTTAAAAGGCTATCATGGAGTCAATTAAATGTTTTTAATGGATACTGGAAGAAGATAAAATAACCAGACAGCAAAGTGTTACGGGTTACTCTGCTTCAGTTTATGACTCTTTCTGGATTTGAAGACTTTGTTTAAAACTTTCAGCAGGACATTTTTATTCCTGCTGCTCAACATTTGTAGTGAATATTACTATTTTTGTCTTCCTCCTGTGTTCTGTCTGCACTGAGAAAAGAAAGTAGCTGGACCAACTTCATTGAATTGTTTCATGTGATACTGAGAGTTAAAACAAAAAGTTATTTCACTCAAGAAAACTACCTTCACTAAGTTGTAATAATTTAAAATTTCATTTTAACATAAATTCATCTGAGGTGGATCAATGTTTTTACTGAAGTCATGAATCAAAGTACAACTCATAAAATGTATTTTTAATTAATCCACTATCTGGACCATCCTGTTCAGGGTTCCCACAGCCAACTTACAGGCAGGGTCCATCCTGGAGAGGTCTTCAGAGCATCACACAGGGACAGGCTACCACACACACCTCCAGGAAATTTACTTGACACGCAAGTCGTAGACACACAGAAAGTAGACCCATGTTTTTTGGGTTTTTTTTACATATTATGCAAATATTGCATCTTCCATTTAAGTTATGTATCCTTGTCATCTGACATGTGGTTAGTGCTGTACTTCACAGTATTTTTAAGTTATTTTCATCAATTTTCTTCATTGGAAACAACAACCAGTGAATACTGAAACATGTCTAAAGAAGTCCCACAGTCCCATCACACAGACAAAAGAAAGAAAGAAAAAAGAGAGTGAAATTAAAAATAAAAAAACTTGAAGGTCAGACTAGGTAGAGGTGTGAAGGACTTGTAATGTGGGCTGAATATTGTTAGTTTTGTTGGTAAAGTTTTTGGGATTCCCTTGGCACCACACAGTGACTCTCCCTTCTGTTTTTCTTTCTTTTTTTAATGTGAGCCGTAACCGAAGCACTTGGCTTAAATTCCTGTTGACAACCGGAGCAAACGTCAAGACAAATGATATCTCTAAGTTGAACTTCTGATTCTAAAGAAACTTCAGTTCAGTGTCCAAAGCTTGTCATGGCAAGTCCATGAGGCAAAAGCTCCTCTCTTCTAATTGGCTGTGGAGTCAGTCGATTTCAGTTAAGCCCCGCCTTTTTCTCCATCAGGGAACGTACAGATTATTTTTCACCAAATATAAGGATCAGTGCAGTGCAACAATGTGTGACTTGTAGCTGAAGGAAAAAAGAATCTGTGACTCCTCAGGAATAACTTGACACTGGGCACAGATGTGTTTTTCATGGGTCTGTCAATAGATTAAAAATATTTAATTGCGATTATTCACATGATTGTCCATGGTTAACTCTCGATTAATTGCAAATTGATTGTACCTTTTTTATCTATTCCAAATGTACAATCAAGGGAAATTTTTAAAGTTCTTAATATTCTCATCAACACGGGAGTGGCCAAGTGCCAACCTCTGCTGGTAAAACGTGAAGATAATGCGGAACTGCAGAAAAGCTGTAATACTGGGGAAATTCCAGCAGGGGGCGATGATGTTGGTTTCAAAAAGAGCCCGTCGGGGCGCCTCTTGTACGGTCACGGCGCCCACCCCGGACATTGAATACATTAAATAAAATTCCCTTCATAAGCAGCTTATGAAGGGAATTGTATTTAATGATTTTTTTTCCCCCTTCATCATGCCGCCCCCTTGAGTTTGCTGCCCGAGGCGGCCGCCTAGTTGGCCTGTGCAACAAACCGCCACTGAATTTCTACAACCATGTCGGCTTCACCAGACTCTGATTTTCACATAAAACATCTGTTGATTTTATTTTAAGAGTTAAAGTTTTGCATAACTCGCCCTATCACAGCAACAGAAAAAAATTATGTGAGCTTCTAAGTTTTTTAATCTGTGACTTGTTAAATAAGATTGTGCATCTGCAATTAAGGACTTGTGAATGTGTAAGTTTTGTGTTGTATTTGTGAAGAGAAAGAAAATCTACCAGTATACAATTTAGGATACACAGCTACAGATTTTGCTGACAAGTGCTCAAACCATTCTCACCAACAATACCTCCGCATAGCAGTGTTGTCCTGTCCTGATGTTTGAGGCCTGTGCTTTGCTTTTAGTTTTTCAAAGTAAAAACCATGATGTTATATTTTATCTTATTGCAGGAATTTTACAAACTGAGTGGGTAGAGTAAAAAAAAAAAAACTTAAACCAAAGTCTCACCATGTAATCCTGTGATTGTACTGATGAATAATGACTGAAATCTCATTTTTTTATTCTAGATGTTCCCAAACTGGCCAATATCCCAGTAAGTATTTCCTGAAAAGAATTGATAACTTCATAAAAGCCCCATACAAGCAGCCACTTTCTCACCAGCAACAAAGCATCTTACTGGTGATTTTTCTCTCTTTCTTTCTCGATTAACGTTGATGTTACAGTTTTAAAAATGTCCGCATTGTTATGCACCCCTCCATCTGCTCTTTTCATGATATCTATTTCTTCTGAAGTGCTCACTTAATAAATCCTCTCCATACGAATCAAACCACGGGCCGCCATCTTGGAATATTACGTCATCGCGATGGACCAGCATGAGCAGAACGACCGGACTGTTGTGCCTAATTACATATAATTCCACGAACAAAGGAGAATTAAACAGACACATTTCAGGTGTTTACATGGTCATTTCAGAGTGGAATTGACTTTTATTCAGATTTAAAGAGGAATAAAGTGTCCCATGTAAACACACTGAACGTGATTAAAATCAATCAGCCTCCATCAGACAGCAGTGGGTGTCAGCAGAAGTGACGTGTTTCCTGATAAGAACCATCAAAGGTCACATATTTTTTATAAACTCCTGTGTTTTCCAGGAAGAGACAGATGTGACCTATGCCACAGTGAATGAACATCACACCACTGATCATAAAAATGTAAGTAGTACTACTTGATCTGATGATTTAATCTTCAACCACAGGAGCATAATAACGTGACATTTTTTGTCACTCTGAGATTCTAATATTGTTTCATGATAGTTTTGGAGATAATTAATTTCTATTTTTTTTTCTGTTGTTTTTAAACGTTTGTGTTGACACTCAGGATGAGACAGAGATCAGTCTGACCTACGCCACTGTGAGCCTCACTAATCAGAAGGTCCATCAGAAGAACAAGGTGAGTCCCTCTATTTAAAACACTGACCTGAAGAAAGAAATAAAAACTCCTCTGAGTCCAACACTGTAAAGTTTATCAAAGAGTGACCTTCTTGCTGTGAATCACATAAAAACTCTTGTTTGTGTCGCTCAGGTCAAAGTCAAGGAAAAGGAGGAAGAAGTGACTTATTCTACTGTCAGGACTCGGTGAAGACCAAAATGAAAACTCCCAGAATGCCTCGGGGTCAGACTGTCGTCACTCATAAGAAGAAAATCGTGTTGCACTTTTGATGGTCAAAAATCTGCAAAAAAAAAAAAAATCCATATTTACAGACAGAAATAGAGCAGATGGTGTGATATAAGTTAAAATGCTGATGTATGCTGATCTCTTTGTGGTTTGGATTTAGTGTTTAATTATTTTGTCTTTAAGTTTCTCATCTGAACATGTTTTATTTCAAATACAGCAGTTGTTTTCGTAACACCTCTGGACTAGTTACAGTATATTCCCGATATCATAGGAACAGTGCTCAGTTCGACTGCTAGAGCAGCGATGAGTGTGGGTTTGTTAAAGACCACAGACCAGAAAATCAACTTACATTTCTGTCTTATGCTTATGTCGAGGACAGAAAACAAAAACCACACAAACAGTTGAGGAAGAGTTGCCAGGTGTTTCACAGTCACTTTGAAATAAATTAAATGTTATTTCCCCTTCTTTTCAAGTGATTTGGTTTCTCAATTGATTTTCAGATTTAAACCTATTATTTGGTCAAAAATGATCATTTTTCTCATCCTAAGTGATTGTTTTTAATTTCAAGTTTTTGGCCACTGTATTTTTCAGTTCAGTTCAAACTGCAAGTTTAGTTCTTTTGTTTACATGTATCAAGTTCAAGTTATTTTCCTTTTTAAGTTTGACCGCTTTCAGTTTGTTTAACAAGCCAACATTTACGTTTCAAGTAGCACTGCTACAGCGCTATCATGTATGGAATGGAAACTGGAGGAGTCTCTATTCAGACCGAATGGCAGGGATTGGTCAGAGTTTTTGCAGACTGGGGCGTGGGGCGGGCAGCTGGGGGGCGCGGACGACTCAGTAAATAATAAGGTAAACTACTGGAATTAATTCATTGTCTTCGCTTAAGAGCAACAGCTATTGACAAAAATTGTGAAAGTTACACCTTTTCTTCTTTCCCGTTTGTACTGCTGGCGCAGTGGCGCTGGCGCCCCCTGATGGACGGCGCCCTTAGCATCTGCCTATACTGCCTATGCCACTGCCGGCTATGCTCACAGTGGTCTGTTTTTTTTCTAATGTACCTATTTATGAATACAGAACTACTTTCAGGATAGATGGACCATTTCACCCAGTATAACAAAAAGTGTTTCTGAACAGTTTTTTTTTTTTTTTTTACCTTGAAATCAGACTGTGAATTTCAAAAGTATTTCAATTTCCACCACTGATTTCTTTTACAATGTTTAAGAAAATGCAGAGTAAAAAAATTTGATGTCCAAAATCAAAGTAAACATCTGGGTAGCCAGACAGAAGCAATCGATCCCTGAATCAAGTCACTCAACATCCAGCCGATCAAGTTGTGCTCCAGGCAGCAGATCATGTGACCCACAACAGGAAGGTGGTGAAGCCTGAATGACTCAGATGATCACGACTGTCAACCACAGGTGTAAACTATGGCACCTCAGTGAATGTATTGTAGCGACCGTGGGGGCCGCTGGGGGCCGCTGCCCTTATTGACTGTGCCTGCCACTGCAAGGCCTTATGGGCAACGGGACTATTTGGGCCGTTTCTGTGTGTTTTATGTGTTCATTTGTGTTTCATTTCATTGTGCATGTGTTCTGTTTATTGTTACTGTGCCGTTGCCATGTTTTTCCTTTATTTTTATGTTCTGTTATGTGCACCGTGGCTCATCTGGGGAGGGACCCGGCCTACGTGCCACCGGGGAGGGCGCTAGTGTGCGCAGTGGGCTTAGTTGTTGTCACAATAAAGCTCCTGTGTGTTTGTGAAACTGAAGAGCAGACCAATCCTTCCTCGCTGTCTCCACCGCTCGTCGCAGAAAACGCCACAGTATTTACTCATTATTTACCATTTGTATTCATTAGTAGATATTACCAAACACATTTCACGTCGACGTAAGTTTTTAAATAGTAGCTACATGAAACTTTTTATATGAGTTAACGTCTCAATCATGGCTGGTTCATGATAGCTGGCAAGAAATATCTGATATTTTGATAAACAACTGACGATTAAGTTACTGGCTTTGTCACTAACTCAAAAGTCCAAAACAACTCCAAGCAACAAACATTCAAAATTAATGAAATAAACAAAACTTTGCTTTCTTCAAATCTTACAGAATGTCCACTTAACTGCACAATGCGATAAAACTGTTTTTGATGTAGTCTTAGAAAAACTTCAGTCTCTGGCTCAGGGCAGCATCATGAGGTGTAATTCTGGCACAAAATTATACCACCCCTTTAAGTACATTTTGCAAATTAAAAAAAAAGTCTATACATTTTAAGTATGTTTTGCCACTCCCACTGTACTGTTAAGCAACCGATGTGTTGGTGTGTGTTCTTTAGGTTTCATTGTGATCAGGGATCATTGTTTATATGTTTACAGTTCGTGGCTTCTGGAAAGAACAGCTTTATACGAGTGGGAAGACTTTTCACAACCAACGGTTTGTTTAGTGAAATAGATCCCACTAAATAAATCTGTCATGTAGGGGATGTATGTTAACATTTTGCTGCTATCAGGAGGACGAGAACTGATCAGATTTGCAAAGGTCAAAGGTCAAATTTATTTATATAGCACATTTAACACACAGTAGCCACTGCCCAAAGTGCTGCACAAATTTTAAACAAGCATTAAAATATAACATACAAGAAGGAAAGAAAGAAAAAGAAAACTATTAGAAAAATATAAGGCACACTGTCTGGTTCAGGTTGTGTTGAAGGCCAATGTGAAAAGATGGGTTTTGAGCTGTGATTTAAAAATTTCAGTCGAGGGGGCAGACCTGATGTTCAGGGGGAGACGGTTCCAAAGCTGTGGTCCCGCGACTGCAAAGGCTCTGTCGCCTCTGCTCTCACACCTGCAGAGTGTAATGACAGGTGGGGTGTGTAACAAGATTATTGTAAATCCAGTGGTTTATGCATAAACACATGACACATGACCCAGTTCCAGAACCAGACTTTCATTGCTGCTGGTCAATTTTGTGAGCTGGTTCTTGGTCTGTGAACGAACTGATCAGACCCACATAGCAGAGACACTTGGGCCACATCTGGCTGGAAGCTGGCACAGGTGGCATTCGGTCGGCACTGGCATGCAGCATGTGAACCAAACATGGCCCAGATGTGGCGGAGGTGGTGCCGTATTTAAGGTGGCAAACCGAATGTGGGCCAGATGTTGAGTTTAATATGTGGCCCACGTGTCAAAAAAGAGCGGTGGGCCACAGGTGGCATTCAGTTGGTATCACTTTAAGGTGGAAAAAAAGATGTGGGCCAGATGTTAAGTTTAGTATGTGGCCCACATATCAAATTTGAAATGTGGGCCACATGCGGCCCGGGTCTGTTCTTCATGTAAAGATAAGCTCACAATGACAGATATTATTGTTTGTACCAAATGCAATAAAACATAAATTTCAGGTGTGAAATACCATTAACTTTAATTGGCCTCTTTTAATGCACAATATTTTTGGCCTACTTCTAGGGGCTGATCAATTTATTTGTGCTCTCATTCATGTCGTTCATTCTGTGAAATCTGACAAAGATTTTAATTGTTTTTAATGTATGTTGACATTTCAATAACATCATAGACAAATAAAAATCACACTTTTTCCTGGAGAAGATTTTGGGCCCATTTACTATCATTAAAACCACTCATTTTCATTCTAGCATATAGCATACATAATATATATAACTTCAAAATTACAGATTTGTTACTGCTGTAGCCTACTATTTGCTTATAATATATTTTTTGCTATTCAAACTTAAATCTGAAAAAAGTACAACATTCATGACTATTTTATAAAGTGAAGCATTAGCCACAGCATCATTGAAAATCAAGAATACTTAAATCAAAAACAGAGGGAGTCTCGAGACTCACCTACACAGCCCTTTTTTATATGTTGATAATAAAACCATCTAGTGCATAGATGCTTTTTAAATATTTTTGGAAAAAACCTGTTGTCGAGAATACATATGAGAATGAAGGACTCAACTTCATAGACTTCGATACTCTAAACAGAAAATTTAAGATTAAATGTGTCAAAGTGTTGTGAAAAAATGTGGATTTTTATTTCTAGCCATGCTATCTGGTTGGAGGCCTAACATTTCCTCAAGAGTGTAACTATAACATTGAAAAAAATCCTGTTCATCTTTCAAACTTCCATAAACAAGTTTTACTTGCTTGGTCCTTATATCAATTTCTTCTTTTAAAATTGTACACCGTTAAAAATAATTCTACCAATTAGTCATGATAAATTAAGAATTTTAGTCAGCAGGACTTCAAATTATTGAAACAGTTGTGATAACTCAAGATGTTATGTTTATGTTGTGTTCACTAAAGAAAACTTTCCAAACTTATTAAAACGATTCCTGTGGAATTAGGAATTTGAACCGATGATACTTTTCCTCATTGGACATTTCTGATGACGTCAGCACGTTGAACGTGCATTCAAACAGCCCGGCGGTTCTGCTGTCCGCCAGTTTCTGCAGCTGCACGCGACGTATTCCTTCAGTCTGGGCTCAGTCACGCTCACATATTCAGAAAAGGTAAGTCACCGGATGATATGAATACTACCCAGAGGTTTTTTCTTGCCTTTAAATTGTTAAGTTATTAGAAGGCTAAACGTGAGACTTTTAGCTAACTTTTAGCTATGCTAACTGGAGCTTCTCAAGACAACGAGCGGGACACTCTTTGCGTTTTTAAACATGTCAATTCACAACTTGTCCCAGTGAATGACAGGAATCCAGCCTGCTCTGTGCACACTGCACCATGAAAACGCCAGTTGAATTAAAGCAGACAACGTTTGACGACGTTTGTGGGTGCGGGGGAGATGGCGTGGCAGACTGTCGGTTTGTGTGCTTGGGGTGTGCACGAGAGGAGTGCGCGGATGGGGGAGTCACGTGGGGCACGCAGGTGGCAGTGCAGGAGCAGAGTGTGCAGGCGGGAGGATTAAATCTGTCAATCTTGTACATCTGTCAGAACAGATTCCATGCATGTTTCTGACATTAAAAGGCTAATTCAAAAACAAGCATTTTTCAGTTTTAAGTGAAAATGGTGTTCACTATTTTTATTAAATTAAAGGTCCAAGTCTTCAATTTAGTTGAGGAATATACAGTACAATGCTGCTGCCCTCAGCCCACCTAAAATATTTTTCAGCTTTTAAGTCCTGCAAATTGTTGAATTTGACACAAAAACTATATTATCAGTGCACTAGTAGGCAAGTGTATGTGCACGCCTCTAGAAAATCAAAACAGTTATGATTGTTGAGTGTACTGTAACCATTGTCACTGTACTAATATGAGATTTTCTGTTGTAGCTCATCGTATTTGCTCCACCTGGCTGCGTCTTGGATGAGATGGACAGGTAAGTTTTGCACTTCTGTCACGGGAAACCCAGAAGAACACTTGAACACTAGAGAACCAGCCATGGTCATGATGGGAGAAGTTTAGCTCTCCTTTGCATTTACAGTGATTGTGTGTTTTTTCAAGTCTCAAAAGTCTCTCCAAACCCATGTGAGACAACATGGATTTAGCAGGAGCAAACCAGTGGACCTTAGAGTTAAATGTCTTTTTTGGAACTTGCAGACAAGTAAAAACTCTAACAGTGCTTTTTTTGTTTTTCTTTTTATCTTTGAGGAGCCCACAGATATGGAGGACGACATGACGAGGGGACTGAACGTGGGAATCCTCAGAATACCAGAAGGGGAGGATCTGACGGACCTGGCTGTGGTGCTGGAGGATCAGATCATCCTGCATGGCATCAAGGACTACTCACACTGCTCTGCTGTTTGGACTTCTGTATGTGCTCAACATCCACTATACTCTATACTACCACTATACACTATACTACATCGAATTGTTCTGTTGTATTCATTTCGGTAAGAGTAACTTCCGCTTTGTTCAGTCCTTCACAAGTTTTCCACTTACCCCAAACTTTATTTCTGCTGCTTCATTACTGTTTTCAACTACATATCTCACTTTTGGGGGGCATTTGTATTCAGTGTGGTATATATGTTGTATTAAAACTTTTGCTTTGCTTTTAAAAATGTATAGTATTAAACTTCTTAATTTTATATACTGTTTTAAGATGATATTGTAATTGTATCAATAAATAAATATTTGAAACTGTCATTGTTGGAGCATTTTGTTTTCTGGGCCAAATACGGCAAGTGAGTGTATTAAAGAAGTGGCCCGGTTACGGATTAGTTGAGGCTGACATCTGGAACCAGTTCTGAAACTTGTCTGGTCCTCCTTCGGGCCAGCTGTGGTCATACAGGTGGTTGACGTCTGGGAGAAAAACTAAAACTTACCTCGCCCAACACTGGGCCAGGACAGGGCCACATATGGCTAAATAGGTGGCTGAGACATGGCACAATCATGGGCAATATGTGGCAACCAGAGGTGGCCCTCCCAAGTGCCGTAATTCATTGCGGTATGTGGGCCAAGTGTAAGTGAGAAGTGTGGGCCACTACTGGGCCAGACTAATTTTGCTATGTGGGGAGGATAACAATGGCTCTGGTTTTGAGTTAGAAGAGACAATGAATCATACTTTTCATTATTATTGTATTACTGCTATTGCTTTGAAAATAGAAATTAAAATGTTGTTGCAAAAATAAACCCAACACAGTTCATTTAATTTAACTTTAAACACCCATTTTTGTGTTGCCAGTCATTGCTGCCTTCATCAGTGTGTCCCAGCTGTCGGCATTTTCTATGATGATGATGTGAAATAACACCCGCAGATCGCTGTGGTTCACAGTTGCCGTCTGCAGAAGCCCAGAGTTGCAGCTCCATCTTGTAGGTGTTGCTCGCTCTGGGTAAATGGCGCTTGATGACATCATCCAGCAAGCGGGTGCGCTTCGTGGACTTGCTGAGAAATGACGCCAGTCCCTCAGTTGTTTTAAAAAAAAATATTTCGTCGTCAGCTCAGCTTTCACCCCTGACCTGGAAAATCAAACTAATTCTTGTATTTAGTGTGAACTGTTGCCTCCAGGTGTGACATGGTGTTGGATTAACAGAGTGAAAGAGAAATGGCACAACCTTTCAGTAAAAACACTCCATCATACATTTTAACAGTGAAGTGATGGGTTGTGTACTGGGTATGGAGTTTGGGGGTTAGACCTGGCTGGAAGCTCGTTCAGCTCTCTGGGTCGGTCTGCATGTCCAGTGTAACCATGTTACTGTTGCTTGCTGGTGGTTTATGCTGCTGACTTGATCAATTTCATGTCTTTCAATGCATACTGTTTCTTTCAGGTTTAAAATCAGTTTTTAAGTTGTTGTTTTAAATTTGTCCGTCTTTTTGTCATGGTTTCTTTCCTTTGATAAAAGCAGAAAGACGAGTAACATGAATGTTTCAGCTGTCGTCTTATCGACCCGACATGAGGCGGCTTTACAGGCTTCTGACCACAAACACCAGCCTGGTTAGTTGTTTTTTTTTTTTTTAATTCTCTGTAGCGCATGACAAATTTGGTTCCACTTTTATTTCAGAGATGCGCCTGACCTTTCCAACAGTTCACAGTGAAATGTTTTCCCCTTCAGCACATTCTTCATGCTCAGTATTTAAACTCAAAGCTCCAGATTGGTCTGGAGGACATGTCAACTTGTTTTTGTTGGATTTATCACCAAACAGGACACTTCTCCTTGTACCACTGACGTGACATAGTGGAAATTGCACCACTACATATTCCACAATTTCAGGACCAAAAGAAAAGAAAACTTAACTGTGATCAACATATATTCAGCCAAATGTATGACTGCTGTGTGTCGCTCCAACAACACCAACTGTGAGAAGAAATACTGTTTTTTTTAGTTCTATCTCTTGTCTGATCAGTGGAGCCACTCAAACATGACAAACTGAAACACTCTTGAGAAGCCGTTGGTGGGCGTTGCTGCCAAGTTCTTTTCTTTTTTTGATAGTTCATATGTTGAGCAGAAAGAGGAAGCAGCTCAGTGTCTCATAGATTTCGTGTCAGAGAAAAAGCCTCATTGATTTCCTGGTGGCAGAATGACTCTGCTCATGTTGATGCTGGTTTTTCTGCTTCAGAATGGAGGTAAGGCTCTTATGTGTTAATTATTCCATATTTTGATACAAGATACTGATGTGAATCAATATACTTTTGACACTGTATTTGAACTGTGAACGTGGTGGACACTTATAGGAGGATCACATTTATTCCTGCAGTGTCAGTGAGATGTCGCTCTGCAGAGATACTGATGTGAAAACTTTGATAAATTCCATCTGCTCAAATACATGATATTAGTGAGATGATGGTGATTAAGTCATTCATTGTGGAGCAGGTTATTTCTGGTTTGTAGGAAGCCTCTCATCCAGTCTCATTAAATGTGTGTTGACATGATTTAACCTCACATTTCAGGCATTTGTAAGTTTGATTAGATTAAAAACAGAATCTGTCGTTCAGTGTTGTAAAAATACATCCAAATGATTAAGTGGACATTATGAAACTGAGTTTAGTGATAGGTAATAATTATTGATTTGACTTGGGTCAGAGTGATTTTTGGTAAAAAGTTAATTGAATGGAAAATTTTCTAATCCGGGAAACTGAGTTAAAGGATGAGATTAAAAGCAATTTTGTGGTGAGGGAAAAAAAAAAGGGGGGGGGGGGGGGGGTGATATTAAATTGGTTTAAAAACGTATTGATAATGTAATGACTGTTCGGTCATTCTTTTGAATTTCCTGCAAATACTGTGTATCATTGAATTCTATACTGTGAAAATAAAAAAAAATTGGATTTTTTGGTTGTTTCAAATATGTAAATGAATTAAACTGATGTCAGCAAATTTAAATAATCTTTGGCACTGGTGTCATTAAAGAAGGGGAATAACAGTTTAACTTGAAAATTTCAGTCACGACTTTATTGACTTGAACTAATTTCAGTTCATGGATTAGATTAATAGGGATCTTTTTTTTTCACATTTTTTAACATAAAATATTTGACCTGACTTTGGCCGCTGTGTTTTAATGAAAATGTGACACTTGTTGTTTTATCTTTCCATCAGGCATCAGAGGAAAGATCTGTTTCTATCATCTCTATCAGAGACCTGGAAAAGATGTCTTGTTACCCTGTCTTCAGGAATCATTATCTTATATCAGATGTTCAAGTTTTACCTGGCTTTACAACAAAGATAACAATGGAACTTCTACTGATGTTCGTGATGGAGAAGTTGAGAAGAGCTCACCCCGAGCTGCCAGACTGAGTCTGGACACTAACTGCTCTCTGATCATCAATAACATCACAGCTGAGGACGCTGGTCTGTACACCTGTAGATATTTGACAGACACTAACTGGGACACACAGGTGATTCTTAACATTTTGACAAGTGAGTGTTTTAATGTTACGTTTTGTTTTTTTTTCTGAGAGGAGTCTGATTGTAAAACCACAGAAACAATAACAGTTTGATGTTTCTACTACAGACAGATATATGTTCCACTTTTTGCTCTGTTAACATTACTTGTTATCTTCTAGTTTCACCGTCATCTACAGACACAGATCCAAATAAAGATGGAGAAGTGACATTAAGTTGCTCCATGTTCAAATATGAGAAACCGTGTAAACTCAGGAGTCTCCGCTGGGTGGATGAGACGGGAGCTGAGCTGGTTGGTGAAGGTGATGGTTTCAAGTATGGAGGACAGACAAACTGTGTTTCTTATCTGACTGTGAAGCTTCAGACTGAACACAGCAGAAGATACACCTGCCAGTATGTTGATGGAACAGCTGTGAAGATCGAGGCTCACTACTCAATTGTGTCCTCAGTGTCACCAACAGGTGAGGACTCAAACACACACTTGACACACTGAACCTTTAAAAAAGGGGTTTGTCTTTATCAGGGTTTCAGATTTAAGAAAAATGTGACACACATTGAAGTTTACAAAGCATTTCTACATTTTCCGTTTTCTCCTGAAATATTTTTCCTTCATAAAGACAAAGTTCTTCAAAAATGAATTCCAGTCCTTTACCTCAAGAATGAAATAGCGTCATTCCAAATGACTTCCTGGTTGTGAGATTTTTTTAGCCAAAATCTCCATGAATATCAATGTAAGTTGTATTTTTCCTGCAGATTCCACCGACTGGTCTCCTCTGAGATACACCATGTGGGCTCTGCGCATCTCATTATTGATCCTCATGATGGTCATCACGGCTCTGATCATCAGAGGCAGAGGTGAGAACTTTCACATCATATCACAATTTGACTGAAGCCGTAAATCTGAACTTCAGTATGACTCTGGATCTGTTTGCAGGAAGCAGCAGGCAGCTCAGAAACAACAGAGTGAGTATAAACAAAGGATTGAACCGTCACATTAAATCCACATGTTCTGTGTTTATGAGATCATTCATTTGATCAGTATTGATGATCACAGATTGTGAAGATGCATTGCAGCAACTCTCTGGAGGCACCGTAGTTTATTCAGTTCCCTTCAAGCCTCTTTTTCAGATTGTTTCCTGTTTTATTTCACAGGTTCGTTACATCAAGACTGATGATGGTGGAGCAGTGAACTATGAAAATGTAGAACAGCGTCTGTCTCCTTCCACGCTGCGCTGATCTCCAGCAATAACAACTCTCCATGCTAACATGAACTGTTTTGATTCCTCGCTGAAAAATTCAACATGCTGACAGATTTTAGGATTAATGTCTCTTTCATACAGATGAGGTTAACAGGTTGTAGGTTTCAGATCCAAAGAAGATTAAATATGCTGACTTTGAATCCTTGAGGTTTAAGACTAGAAAGCCAGAAACCTCAGGCTCAACATGGACTCTGACAGCTCTCAGAAACAGAAGCTCATGTTTATTTGAGAGGTGTGATGATAATCAATTCAAATCATTGTTAAAGGGACTTAAGGCAAGATTTGGCATTTCCAGCTTATTCAATGCTAATGGGCCGTGAAGCATTAAAAACCTAAAATAACAGGCCAATCCGCGTATCTGTCTGTTGCCTTATACAGGCTGTGTGCCACATAATTGGCCTCAGTTCGGCATCCGAATTTCCCGCGCTATCGTGGGGATGTGACGTAAATTGACGCTGTATGCGCGCTGCCGAGGGCTCTTGAACAGGAAGAACATGGCCGCCGTGGACACGGACTCAAACACTGCTGGGATATAAATGGATTCTTCAGCAGCCATCAAACGACCTGCATCCACTCAAAGCCCACAAAAAGGTGCCACCACGAAGAAAAAAAAGGACTTTATCAGCGTTATCTCGTGAGTCAAAAGAAAAAAAAAAGTGTTTGTGCGTGCTCCCATGTCGCCTTGGCTGGTGGCTGCAGTTATCTACAGCGCATATTGCGGCAGCACTGACGTAAATTTTGTAAAGTTGCCTTAAGTCCTTTTAAAGTCCGTAATCTCCGCTACGCTCGTTGATGACGTCACTTCCAGTTGAGCCGCCGGAATTCGCCAAAAAAATTTGAAAACAAAAAGCAGCAACGCTGATTGGCTCGGCCATCTCACGGCCGAGCCGCTTTGTCTTTCTATTGGCTTGTCCCCAGACCCACCCCAGCTACGAAATCCAAACGTGGATGTGGAGTGGGCGGGGCTGGTTCACGAGGCTAGCAAAATCCTGCCGACAGCAGCTTTAAAGGTATAATACACGATTTTGATTTCCGGGTGGATCACCTAAATAATTGGTGGGTCTGCTTGTCAATCATTCTGACGAGCTGCTTTCGTAAGGCGGTTATACGTGCTTGCGCCCAATCAGCTTCTCCCTTTTGCGCATGCGCATTCAGAGTGTTTATGTAGCCGTGAGCTTCTGAGCTAGTACTTACCGATGGCGAGTCTGACATAATGAAACTGAAACTGTTTCGGAAAAAAAGCTTTATTTATGAGCGAGGCGGATCGCAGAAACTGTAAACAGAGGCGTGCACGCCGGAGAAGAGGAGATCGCGCTCGGACACTTCCGCGTTTCCTGGGAGAAGCAGGAGAGCCGGGCGGATGGTCTGGCGCATGCGCGTTGTTCAAAAAGTGAGTAACAGACTTGGGGCTTCGTCTTTTCGAGAAAATCGTGTATTAGACCTTTAAAAAAAAGAGAGAGCAATGTCATGTTAATGATGATGAATCTGTGTGAAAGAACAGCAACATCTAGAGGTCGAATGTGAGGAAGTAACAGAAGCCAGTCAGTGGTTGAGCATGAAATCTGCAGCCTGGAAAGTAAAGCCTTCTAAATGTTTGATTGTCGTCTGCCTGTTCCATCTGGGAGTTTTATCAAACATGACAACCTTCAACACATGAACAGAGAGGGACAGACTGGAGGAGTGGTGGCTGTGGGTGTGGACGACGCTGTAGGAAAACAATGGCGGCTGAAGGTTTATTAGAATTCCAAATTATAAAATATTCATTAAAAATATGATAACAAACAACATCGAGCTCTAAAATGAAAAATTTCAGAGAAATATTCAGATCAACTCTGAAGTTTCATTTCTTTTGTGGAGAATTCAATCTTGACTTGTACAACTTAAAAAAAAGGCAAATATCTTGGAAAAAATCCAACTTATCACAAGATTCAAACAACTTTTTAAATTAGCCACCAGTTCAGGGGTTAACAATTAAAGTGTTATTACTCTGTGGACAGAATGAGTGAACTGATGTACAGGAAATGGTCTGCAGGGGATTTCCACCCACCTAAAATGTCCGTTTTCACTCCACTGATTTTGTTTTAATTAAGTAAGATTTTAACAATATTGATTAAACCAACATTTTTAAAACTACTTGATAATTAAACAATACATTCGATCAAATGCAGGTGATTCAACTGTAAAACTACCAAGTCTGTAGAGAATATAAACTGGGAGTCATGTCACTCTGGAGGCCGCCATTGTTGTTATTGTGCAAGTTGTGGGTGCACACACTTATGCCCCAAATAGTTCATATTCCCAGCTAATTTAGGCTGAAAATTACTTTTATTAAACCAAAACTGCTTTTTTAAAAATGTTTTTCTTTTTTTTCCCAGAAATGATGCAGGCATTTTCCAAAAGTTAAAAAGATGATGTACAAGAAGCAACACTGTGAAAATATTTCTCAACTTTCATTTACATTTAGACAAAAAGTGTCATGTCCAGAATTATCACACTCTTCTCAATAATTAATAGAAAAGTCTTCATTGGCTACAACAGCAACCAAACTCTTCCTGTAATTACTGAGCAGCTTATTTCTTGTCTCCATTGGGATTTTTGACCATTCATTGTCACCAATGAGCTTCAACTCCTTTCGTTTAAATATGTTCTCCATTTTGTTCTCATGGCATGTCCCTCAAAAGAGACACTTGTCTCCAGGGGACATGCTGCTTGGATTTTAGGGTGGCCCCTCATTAGACCTGTGCCCAAAATGCACCTGTATCGTTCTGTGACTGTTAAATAAAGGTCTGTTTTTCCAGTCATATATGTTGTCAATTAAAGTTTTCTTAAAAGTAAAGGGTGAGTCTCGTCTTGTCTCTTGATCGAGACACCAATATCGTGTCTCATCTCGTCTCGAGAGCTGAGTGTCTCGTCACACCCCCAGTAGTCGTATTGTGTTTCTCCGATTTCATTTTAAATTTTGGACCTGAAAAAGATCTTTACTTAGTTCTGTCTTCAGTAACAGATGAGAGTAGTTTGTCCACCTCTGGTGATGACTGCATCTTATTTTTACTCAGAAATTCTGCCAGAAAGAGGAAATGTTATTTATACTAAATTTGTTTCTCTCAACCGGGTAAGGAGATGAGCAGTTTCACACATTTATATCACAACTCCACCACAAACAGGAAATGACATAGCTTGTTGTTTTCAAGTTCTGTTGATCTCCCCAACAGAGAATCTTCAGTGTCAAATGATCAGACACCAAATGGCTTCACTCAGAGTTTTCCTCATTTTGTTGCTTCAGTTTGAAGGTAATTGCTTAAATTTCATGTTTAATCTCATATTTTAAATTGCTTTCTTTCTTAGCAATCATTTTAAGCTGTTCAATAGTTTGTTTTGACAATATCTAGAAAATAATCTGACCAAAAGGCAGGATATATTTGTCGAAGGGTTTGAACATGGTGAGGTTTTATGTGGAGTAAGAAATAAATCTAAGTGGGTCTGAAAAAGTTTCATGCAACTTTAAGAACAGAAATAGTTGACCTTGCTATGCACATCATGTCGTTGTCTGAATTGCTTTAAAGGGCCTGTATCATGCTTTTGTAGCTAGTCCAAACCCTATTATTGGCATTAAAATGGTATTAGTTTATTTTTGGCGCTAAGCTTGGCGGCTGGTGCAGTTTTCTCCAGAGGGGGCGATAACTCCAAAATAGGCATATGCCAAAAACGCCAAAAAAGAGTTTCTAAAATATTTTGAATTAAATTTAAGATGGATGCAAAGTCAGAAGGAAAATTACAAGTGCAAAAAGCAACAATACCTTTGTATTTCTATACACAAATTTTGCCCTTCTGTTCTTGAGAGGAGCAAATTTCTCAATGATGATAAACTATTTATTTTATGATTTAAATGTGTTAATTTTTTGTCAACAATGCAAATCATAATAGCACTTCTATAAAAGTAGACTAATATTTTCTGGAGGGCCTATATTAAGATGTGTGTCTCACAATATAGCAGTATTAACAATTGTGTTTACACCATTTACAATATAAAGGCCCAATCCCAATTCTCTGCTTAATCCTCACTCCTCTGGACGGTTTGGACCGTCGGGAGGGTGCTACCGGCTAGCACGATGCTTCTTTGGACTGTCTGAAGGAGAGAGAGAGAGCGCACATGCGTGGAGCGCTGTTTTTTTTTTTTTTTTGTCCTGTGGCCGCTGCAGTTGTCAGATTTTTACCACACCTTTTTCCATACACATAATGTATTGACTTCTCCCAGGGGGCAAGGAGCATTTCACTCAGTATGACAAAAAGTGCTTTTGGAAAACATCGTCTACCCTAACTTTAACGGACCAGTTATGATGCCAATTATGATGCTTTACCGACTGAGAGTTTTTTCGGCTCTTCAACAAAGATCGGCTCGCTGTCTTCGGTACATCATGGTCGCTTTCAGCATGGACTTGTTGTCAGATGTAAGTGTTTATTTTTTATTTTGGTAACACTTTACTTGAAGCCCCCCTGTATAACACATTATAAGTATATTTATAAAGCATTATAATGCCATTATAACACGTGTAGCTATAGTTATAAACATTCATAGATGCTCACAATGCCAGGATCTAACCCTAACCCTAACCCTAACCCTAATCCTATGCTTTATAGTGCTGTACAGTCCTGTATAGTGCGTTATAAAGCATTGTGATCATGTATGAGTTTTTCTAACTACTTAGAATGTGTTATACAGGGGGGCTTCAAGTAAAGTGTGACCTTTATTTTTTTTATATCTTTAATTAATGTAAATCCAATCAGAAATCTCGTAACATACCTATGAGCACAAAAATTGGAGGGAAAATTATGGTAACACTTTACTTGAAGCCCCTCTTTATAACACATTATAAGTAGTTATAAACACTAATACATGATCACAATGCTTTATAACTCACTATACAGCAGTATACAGCATAGGATTAAGGTTAGGGTTAGGGTTAGGGTTAGGGTTAGGGTTTGGTCCTGGCATTGTGATCATCTATGAATGTTTATAACTACAGCTACACATGTTATAATGGCATTATAATGCTTTATGAATGTACTTATAATGTGTTATGCAGGGGGGCTTCAAGTAAAGTGTTACCAAAATTATATCTAGAACCGTACTCAGCTTGCCAAATGTAATCATTAAGAAACAGTCATTGTGAACTGAATAAAGTTTATTCAAATGTCCGTCGCATTGCATCATGGATAATTTCAGTATGAGTAGTGAACTCACGATGTCTACTCAACATTTCTGGTGAATGCAGTATGCATCCAGGAACTTCTCGCCTACTCAAAATCGCATACTGCCAGTGCACTGCATACTCAATAAGTTAGCAGTAGGTAAGTACGCGGTTTCGAACACAGCCATAGACTATGCGTGCAGAGATGGGGAGCTCCGGTGCAGGGCTTGGGATCACACTTTGCATTGTGGGGAGCGGCGGACATGTTGGCCGCTCACGAGTGTAAACAGACAAATAACAAACCCAGACACGAGCAGGAGAAGACGTACGATTAGAGCTGCAGAAAGCAAGAAAAAATGCTGAAATGCCAAAAGGGTTGGATATATATCAACTTACGCTTAATAAGGAAGCCAGGAGCCGTTATCTTGAAAAAAAAAAACTTAGTTATTAACGGGTTGAACAGTTATCAACTTACTGTATTTTCTTTGTTTGTGTTGTTTGCTGTGTTTATAGGATATATTTAGAAATGTTCTCCTTTTATATTTATATTTCCTCCTTTTATTCTGTTTGCACTCCTGTTATTTGTGTTCATTTTTTAAAAGTATTTTTTTCAAATAACGTCTTAATATGAACATTTTGGTAACACTTTACTTGAAGCCCCCCTGCATAACACATTATAAGTACATTCATAAAGCATTATAATGCCATTATAACATGTGTAGCTGTAGTTATAAACATTCATAGATGATCACAATGCCAGGACCAAACCCTAACCCTAACCCTAACCCTAACCCTAACCTTAATCCTATGCTGTATACTGCTGTATAGTGAGTTATAAAGCATTGTGATCATGTATTAGTGTTTATAACTACTTATAATGTGTTATAAAGAGGGGCTTCAAGTAAAGTGTTACCAACATTTTTTTCATGTCAAACATTTTGCAAGTTTTACACACACCCTTTTATGTAATTTTGAAAAACTACTATTTATTCTGTATTATTAACTTTATTTTCTCCTCTTAACATTATTATGTTTAAATATTTCATTTGCACTATGATCATTTTGTTCATTTTGACAGAATATATTTATGGCTGCAGCGCTGCATTTATTACGAGACACTTCATATCAATAAACACCAAAAAAAAAAAAAAACCATCTGAAAACACATTTCAGTGTGTTTGTTTAAATAGTGGGTAAGGATACCACAGACAATTATAGCTCCACTTAACAGGCATTCATTTCAGCGCGCAACATACAGTAATTATCTTATCAAGGAAAGTCAGATCCTCATCCCTGGAGGGCAAAACCATGTGAATTGTTGCTTTCACAGATAACATAGTGTATTTGTTGCGGAAGATTCCGATTACCCTTTCGACGTGAATGAAGGCAATTTTTCTGGTGCTCATCCGTTGCACATCCCTTGGATCCAGCTGACAGTGGAATTTTGTGAAGACAGGAATGTTTACCTCCGCGCATATAAGTCCCACATTAGAATGCAATGAAAGGTTAAGTTTGGTCGTCTTATAGGTGCAATCCAAGCGAGACGGCGAGATTTAGTCAACGCAGAAACGTGTTCTCCTTGATGCCGCTTCCAAGCAGGAAAATGATAAACACAAAGTCTTTTTGGATCTTTTTAACCTGGCGATCGTGTGTTCTGCTATCACAACCGACAACACAACAACGTCTGGGCATGGTTGGAATTGTAGACTGAAAAAATAGCGAATGTGTCCGCACGAGCGAGGACAGCACGTCTGTACACAATGCGTTCATGGTCCAAGTAAACAACGGGAGAGAGCGGCCAACATGGCCGTGACTCCAAGCGATGACATCACGATCCCAAGCCCTATGAGGGCTGTCAGGTATGTGTGTTTTCAGTATTTATGCTCTTAAAGTTTTAATTACATTTTCTAATTCGTTTATGTCTGTTGTGAGAACATTTTAAGTCATTTTGAGCGCTTTGGGAATACTATTCGGAGGGTTACATGCTTAATTAGTGAAGCTGCTTCACTCTGTCCTCCCAGCCGCTGCTCCTTGTTACCATCTGGTCTGTACCGATGCTGATCAATCAGGGACTCTAGAGCAGGATTCACTATTGTTTATCAGTTTAGAGATACAGTTACTCTTATGAGTTAGTTTGCAAGCTGAAATGTGGTCAAATAAAACTAGACAGACATATCTCTACAGTTACTCTGCATTCATTTTTAATAATTCATGTCAATGTGTAGAACTTTCAAGGACAGTTTTATGGTCACTTGTTAACGATTTGTTTTCACATGTTAAAAAAAGGGGAATTACAACACACTTGCTTGTGATATTAACCTGTTAGAAGACAGTCACTGGTTCACTCCTGTAGTTCACTCTTGTAGCTTTAATAAACCAACATGAGGTTTGATAAAGCAGGGCTAGTGGCAGGAAGAAAGAGGGAACAGGTTTTATCAAGATCAAAATAGCCTCAGAACGACAGAACTAGAACAGCTTTGTTGTTTGCTGATTCAGTGAAAGGAAAACAAGAAAACAGTAACATTTAAGAGCTGATTCCCTCTGTTCTTTGTTCAGTCTTCATAGATGATGGGGCTAAACCTGTCCCTGTCCCAGAAGTTTGCCACATAACAGGGCTGGTCCTGGTCCTGGTCCTGCCCCACTCCGATGCAGATGCAGTGTGTTTTCTGTGGTGGGACTAAACAAGACCAAGACCAGGAACAGTTCGGCTCTGGTTGGAACCCTGGAGCCCTGGAGCCCTGGAGCCCTGCTTCCAGTGGGAGCCTTTCCCTTCCCCAGCATCTGGCCCTCAAAGACCACAGCTCAGTACAAGAAGACTCAGAGCTTCAACATTTTTACTACAGCATCCTTTATCCACAACCTGAGACAGAGTAATGAGATTACAGTTTGCACATAGATACATCAGCCTTACAGTACTACACTGCTAAATAATATTACATAGAAATTAAATACGTTTTATTAGTCCTTGCTCCTTTTCAGACCTTTTTTGTTTGTATTCTGTTCTTTGTTTTTCAATTCGTTTTTTAAATGTTTGAAATAAATGTGTTCTCTTAGTCATACATACAAATTGCATTTTGTTGTCTGTGGATTTGTTCTCTGCACACTGGAGTTGAGTTTAATCAAATGTAATTAAAAATAACTGCAGTGAAAAGACCTTTGTCTGGTCTGTGTAACAGTGTGATGTGATGAAATTACACAACTGTTGTGTCAGATGTTTACTATTGAAACTCAGTGTTGGTGTAACTTCACATCTGTCTGATAATGTACAAAGTCATAAAGTGTGGAGAGCCAGGTACCAGGCCCTGGAGAATGGGACTCTGCCTGTAGGAGGACTGTAGAGGCTCAGACTTCACTGTCCAGGAGAAGCTCCATTCACCACAGGTGCATTTAGCTGAACTGAAGTGTGTGTCGTGACACACAGTGAAAGCCTTCCAATTCAACAGTCCGGTATGATTACATTCTTTTTAAAGCATCTTTTCACAATTAATGTTAATAAAAGCAGATGTGCAGCCCATGCCTTAGTCAGATAACACTGTTCACATAACAAAGAAAGAGATAAAACAGTGTGGGTGATGTCAATAAGCATTAATCACAAGCAAACCTTTGAAATAAACAAAATTACTGTGTAATAAATAATTTTCATAATGTATTCCATCCCTGAGAGTGACTGAGTATGCTAATAGTATATTATAGTCTTCATTTGGCATGTTCTCCCCCCTTGCCTCTTACCAAAACCTGCCTTCTTCAGCTCCTCTCAGCAGTCTCCATGTTTTGCATACTCTGTGTTGTAAACTGTTTTCTTGTCTGTCACATCTGCTGATCATCTGCCCGTCCTGCAGAGGGAGCTCTCCTCTGTTGCTCACACTGAGCTTTCTTCCATTATTCCTGTTTGAGAGTTTTCTTGGGAGTTCTATCTCAATGGATGTGAGGGTATAAAGGCAGAGGATGTTGTTATGATGCTGTGTAAAGCGATTTCAGACAAATTATTTGTAAAAATGGGCTTTACAAATAAAATGACCTGGCTTTGTTTCACCATTTAGAGTTTAGTTTGATGGCATTTTCAATATAAGATGTTTAAATGATCATTTCTGTGTGAGATAATCGGATAAATGTCTCTAAACTAGATACACACAGACACACAGATTGTTTTTTTAAGTATGTAAATTTGCTAAACTTTAAACGGACATACACCTAATAAAGTTTGTCTCAGTAAAGTTGCTGTAACGAGCTGTCTCGGCGTAATTCATGTCGTGATGCGGGCAGATGCGCAGAAGCATCTGGTACAGATTGTGTTCCGGGTACGGATCGGGTACTGATAGAGTCCATGGCCAAAGACTTTTTCTCCCCAGAGCGGAAACCGGATATACGTCACTAATCAGACAACACGGATGAGCCTACAGCCTAATTCATCATCATTCCCTATATAGTTCTTATTAAGTTCATAGAAAAATAGATAAACATTCACTCCTTAATATTTGTAATTTATTATTTAATTTTATATATATATATATATATTTTTTAGTATGAGTGATAATGAGGTGAGTAGTGGGGCGGCGCCCTGGCGCCCTCTAGTGGCGAGCCGCCCCTGGCGCTAAGTAAAAGTCATTTTCTGTTAAATTAAAGATTTTCGGGGGCTAATTCTGAAACCCGGAAGAGAAAATGCTCTGTTTCACTGAAAATCCCGCCTCTCCCCCTGTGGACTTTGACTGACAGCGTACTTCAACCAATCGGAGCTTCAAAATAAACACGCCATGCGTTAGCTTCTCTAAGGGTTAGCTTTAGCTGTTTATCTTTAGCTTCTCTACATGCAAAGACACGCAAAAACCTCTTTTCCTGTTAGAAACTCACCAAGCGCAGACCCTTCAGACTCTTGTTCTTGCTTGATTGTTGCTTTCAGACTATGGTTAAAGTGTATCTCCGGTGGGGTGGGAGAAGAGTGGTAGGGAGGAGTTAAACTTTTGTGACGTACTTAAAGGGACTTAAAGGGATACTTCAACATTTTGGCAAATTGGCCCATTTAGCTCAATTCCTTAGTCATTTCGAACAGCATGCTTACTTTTTTTATGAGGGCGAGCTGTTGTTTATTCAGAGGTGAGTCAGGGAAGGTTTTCGGGACGGACACAATGGAAGTGGATGGTATTTTTCTTCCCCTCATCAAACTCATCAAATACAAAATCCAACAACCCCAAAACACTTTGGTGGACGCGTTATAATCTGCACATTCACTACGCTTGCGCTAAATGGACCAATTTGCCAAAATGTTGAAGTATCCCTTTAAGGCAAGATTTATGAAAAACTTCACATGCATTTCCAGTTTATTCAATACTAATGGGCCATGAAGCATTAAAAGACTTAAATAACAGGCCAATCCGCATATCTGTCTGTTGCCCTATACAGGCTGTGTGCCACAGAATTTGTTGCTGTTTGGGGTCCGAATTTCCTACGCAGTCGTGGGGATGTGACGTAAATTGATGCTGTATGCTCGTTCCCGATAGCTCTGGACTAAAACACTCCAGCCAGCAGGGTTTCCGCCAGACCTATTCAGTCCGGGCGCCCCACCCGCACTAAATTGTGCAGCGCCCGGACAACAGAGAGGAGGAAACACCGTCAGCTGCGTTCGCTGCGGAAGCACCCCCGCCCACCCCCGAGCCGACGGCTCATTAGTAGCATTCCCCGTGGCACCACATGCCCAACCCCCCCCCCAAAAAAAAAAAAAAAAAAAAAAAACACGCTCCCCCATCCAAACTTTTTTCCTGCAGGAAGCCCTGCTGCAGGGATACAAATGGATTCTTCAGCAGCCATCCAGCAACCTGCAGCCACTCAAAAAAAAAAAAAAAAAAAAAAATATATATATATATATATATATATATATATATATATATATATATATATATATATATATATATATGTACATATATCACCCAAGCTGGTGCATGCTCCCGTTCTGCCTTGGCTGGTGGCTGCAGTTACCCACAGCACCTATCACGGCAGCACTGAGGTAAATTTTGTAAAGTTGCCTTAAAGGTGCTGTAGGCAGGATTTAGTCAATGCTAATTTTTCTGTGTTTTCTTTGGATTAAATGTTAGAGTATCCATTGATAATCCTTTCCGAGTGTAGCATAATTGCAGTACCGCGAGGGCGCAGTGTTTCCATCTGTCTCTGTTCTGAGCTGAAAAGGAATCTCAGCCGCTCCAGTTATCTTTGACCAATCAGAAGAGCCCATGAGGCTCTAACCGTGATTGGTCGAGGGCCGTTTGTCACATGTTCTTGTGGGAGGGGTTTAGCTTGTGTAAGGGCGTGATGTCAGAGAAAACAGGACAGGATTGGCTGTGTTGGGTTTCAAATCGCCATCTTAGATGGGTCAAATCGCAATCTTGCTTAGGTAACCCTAAGCAAGATGGCAGAGATGCGGAATCCTGCCTACAGCACCTTTAAGTTTGAAGAGTTTCAAACGAGCTGTTTTCTACCCGAAGGGAGGGGCTGCTGTAAAGAGCAGCAGACTGAAAAAGATTATTCAGACATGCGTGGATGAAGGCAAATAACATTTTGGGGGTGGTTTTAAAGGGAAATCAACTTTGTGGCATGCTTAAAACCTTAAAAAAAAAGTGGATTTTGCATGATATAGGTCCTTTAATGTAAAATAATTTCAGTTTAAAATGTTTCATTTGTTGTTTTATTTTTCCATCAGGCATCAGAGGAGGCATCTCTTTCTATGAGCTCTATCAGAGACCTGGAGATGATGTCTTGTTACCCTGTCTTCAGGTGTCATTATCTGAGACCAGATGTTCAGATATTGACTGGATTTACAGCAAAGATCAAAGAACTTCTACTGATGTTCGTAATGGAGAAGTTGAGAAGAGATCACCCCGAGCTGCCATACTGAGTCTGCTCACTAACTGCTCTCTGACCATTAATAACATCACAGCTGAGGACGCTGGTCAGTACATCTGTCTATATATGAAGGACCCCACCAAGGACACACATGTGTTTCTGAACATTTTGACAAGTGAGTGTTTTAACATAAGTTTTTTTTTGTCCTGACAAAAATCTGACTGTAAATCCTTGCTGATTGGAAAACCACAGAGAAAAATAACAGTTTGATGTTTCTACTACAGATAGATATTCCACTTTTTGCTCTGTTAACAGATATTACTTGTTATCTTCTAGTTTCACCGTCATCTACAGACACAGATCCAAATAAAGATGGAGAAGTGACATTAAGTTGCTCCATGTTCAAATACAATACACAGTGTGAACCCAGGAGTCTCCGCTGGGTGAATGAGACGGGAGCTGAGCTGGTTGGTGAAGGTGATGGTTTCAAGTATGAATTACAGACAAACTGTGTTTCTTTTCTGACTGTGAAGCTTCAGATAGAACACAGCAGAAGATACACCTGCCAGTATGTTGATGGAACGGGTGTGAAGATCGAGGCTCACTACTTAACTGTGTCCTCAGTGTCACTAACAGGTGAGGACTCAAACACACACCACACTGAACCTTTATAAATGTGTTTGTCTTTATCAGGGTTTCGGATTAAAGAAAAATCTGACACACATTGAAATTCACAAAGTATTTCTACATTTTTCTTCTTTTGCTGACATTTTTGCTGGAAAAAAACAGCTTTCTCTGAAGGTGAAATCCAATCTTTTATGTTCAGAATGAAATAGGTTTACAACAATATATGTCTCTGCCTCTAGCTTGGATCAGGTTGATAACATGTTACAAAAAGGAGCTAATGTCTGTATATCAGTGGGTGGTGGAGAACAAGCTAAAATTGTATTAAAAACAAAGTGTATGATATTAGGATCTAAATATAGTGTTAGGGAAGACCTAAAGTGAAACCTCTCCCTTCAAAAACAATCCCGAGAGCACGTGACAGAGATCAAACTGCTGGGAGTTACCTTAGGTCGGACTATGTCATGGACAACACACATCGGTAATATTGTGGCTAAAATGAGTAGGAACATCTCATTAATCAGACGTAATACCTATTTCATGTCAACAGAAACAAGAAAACTAGTGTCGCAGTCTCTAGTTTTGTGCCACGAGGAGTACTGTCCGACACGGTTTGGTCGAGCTTCTGCAAAGAAGGACCTTGACAAACTCCAGGTCGTACAGAATCGGGCTGCGAGGTTAGCACTAGGCTGTCCATTTTGTACAAATACTAATGTAATGCATCAAAGACTGTCATGGATGAAAGTCAGGGACAGATTAGCATGTACCACAGTGTTGTTGTTACATAAAATCTGGAGCTCGCACAAACCTTTTAGCTTGTTCTCTAAGCTACAGCCCACCTGTAACAGACATAGGTTCAACACCAGGCATGTAAGGCTACTTTTACCTTGCCTTTACCAAAAACAAATGCACTTAAAAACACTGTCACATATAGGGCTGTATCATATTGGAATATGCTGCCTCCACAAATGATGTTTACAGGTAATCATGTTTCTTTTAAATCAAACCTTATAATATCTATAATTGAAAATGAAACTGGGCTTACTTGAAACTATTATGCTCTAATGTTGTTGCCATGTTGAAGTTGAGTTCACTGTATATTTGTAATTTTAACAGCTGATGTGTATAATTTGTATAAATGTAAATTGTGATTGACAAATGGACCCCAGGAAGAATAGTCTCTACTTTGGTAGGACTAATGGGGATCCTGAAATAAATAAATAAATAAATAAATAAATAAATAAATAAATAAATAAATAAAGGCTTTACAAATGACTTCCTGGTTATGAGATTTTTTAGCCAAAATCTACATGAATATCAATGTGAGTTGTATTTTTCCTGCAGATTCCACCGACTGGTCTCCTCTGAGATACACCATGTGGGCTCTGCGCATCTCATTATTGATCCTCATGATGGTCATCACGGCTTTGATCATCAGAGGCAGAGGTGAGAACTTTCACATCGTATCACAATTTGACTGAAGCTGTAAATCTGAACTTCAGTATGACTCTGGATCTGTTTGCAGGAAGCAGCAGGCAGCTCAGAAACAACAGAGTGAGTAGAAACAAAGGATTGAACCGTCACATTAAATCCACATGTTCTGTGTTGATGAGATCATTCATTTGATCATTACTGATGATCACAGATTGTGAAGATGCATTGCAGCAACTCTCTGGAGGCACCGTAGTTTATTCAGTCCCCTCAGGCCTCTTTTTCAGATTGTTTCCTGTTTTATTTTACAGGTTTGTTACATCAAGACTGATGATGGTGGAGCAGTAAACTATGAAAATGTAGAACAGCGTCTGTCTCCTTCCACGCTGCTCTGATCTCCAGCAACAACAACTCTCCATGCTAACATGAACTGTTTTGATTCCTCACTGAGAAATTGAACATGCTGACAGATGTTAGGATTAATGTCTGTTTCATGCAGATGAGGTTAACAGGTTGAAGGTTTCAGATCCAAAGAACAATAAATATGCTGACTTTGAATCATTGAGGTTTAAGACTAGAAAGCCAGAAACCTCAGGCTCAACATGGACTCTGACAGCTGTTAGAAACAGAAGCTCATGTTTATTTGAGAGGTGTGATGATAATCAATTCAAATCATTGTTAAAGGGACTTAAGGCAAGATTTGTGAAAAACTACGCATGCATTTCCAGTTTATTCAATGCTAATGGGCCGTGAAGCATTAAAAACCTAAAATAAAGGCCAGTCCGCGTATCTGTCTGTTGCCTTGTACAGGCTGTGTGCCACATAATTGGCCTCAGTTCGGCATCCGAATTTCCCGCGCAATCGTGGGGATGTGACGTAAATTGACGCTGTATGCGCGCTGCTGAAAGCTCTTGAACAGGAAGAACATGGCCGCCGTGGACACGGACTCAAACACTGCTGGGATACAAATGGATTCTTCAGCAGCCATCAAACGACCTGCATCCACTCAAAGCCCACAAAAAGGTGCCACCACGAAGAATAAAAGGACTTTATCAGCGTTATCTCGTGAGTCAAAAGAAAAAAAAAGTGTTTGTGTGTGCTCCCATGCCGCCTTGGCTGGTGGCTGCAGTTATCCACAGCGCCGATCACAGCAGCACTGAGGTAAATTTTGTAAAGTTGCCTTAAGTCCCTTTAAATACAGTTCAGTCATCTCAGGGCAGGATTACAGAGAAAACACAAAGAGGCGAAGAAAAAGCCGTCCTTAGCAGAGTCCTAGCTACTGTAGATACAGGTTAATAAAACATTATAGACAGTGGATCATCTTTCATCAGGAGGACTGAGTCAGTTCAGTTTAAATCAGGTGCTTCTCCTCAAGTAAAGGCAAGTTTAGTGAAATAGAAACCATTAAGATAAAAAAATTCAGCTCACACTGGGCTCAGAGAGCAGCAAAGAAACAGAGAGACAGCGGCTCAGCAGCATTTTGAATAAGAAGTAAGTGTTGCTGTGTTACTGGTTGAATGATTCTAATCAGTCAGTAACTCATTACTTCTGAAGGCAGCAGTGTTACTGTAACATGTTGCTTTATGAAACATCATCCTCAACATTTCAAACTTTTTTCATCTGCTGATGTCTTTCATTATGGCTTAATGATGCACTGTATCTTCTACATTTATGATTCTTTCACTCTTGATTTTACTCAGTCTTTATTTTGTTGTATTTCTTGGTGTCTTTTTTTTTACTTGATCGTATATTTTATTGATGTTGTGTTCAGGTTTGTTGATTTGAAGCATGTTGAGTTTCTTTTTTGCTGAATTGTACAAATAAAGTTTTCTGTTCGAACATTCAAGTATTTTGAAGTGAATACTGGTGATTGAAGTGCACAAGATGATCACCACCATAGATAATTTGTTGTTACATTTGAAAGGAAGTCAATATTTAACAATTTTTCTGGTTGTAGTTTACTGTGATGTAGAGTTGGATTGTGTCAAATGGAGACATCTTTGTAATCTGTTAAACCTCTCATAAATTTAATTGAGAGCGTCTGTAGCACCACATTTTGCAATATTACTTATTGCACTGTTATTACATGATGCAGTGCTACAGGGTCAAAAATCACTGTAAACTTCAAGCAACAATGTTCTATTACTGTTAAAGTCACTATGGCTTCCGTCCATATTGAACTTTATTCTTTTTGTGAAAACAGAATTTAGAGCAAAGCTGTTGAACTGGATTGCGTTTCATTAGAGTTTCCTCATTGATGATCGAGTGAGGGCCTGATGTCACTTTTTAATGCAACAACTGTCCTTCTGTAAACATTTGAAAATCAATCTGAATGAAATAGAGTGATATAAAAAAAAACAACTTTAGTGGCAAACCCCCCCCCCCCGCCCCCCCCCCCCCCCCCCCCCCCCCCCCCCCCCCCCCCCCCCCTTGCTGAAATTTTTATCTCAGCAGGGCTGGAAAATCCAAGTCATCCATGTGTTTTGTGTGAACTGTTGCCTCCAGGTGTGACATGGTTGACATTTTTAAAGGGAGGTTAAAAACACACCTTTTTAATCTGGCGTTTAATTAACCTTTAATAGTTCTTATCTACATCATTTTTATTTTTTATTATCATTTTTATTTCAATCTATTTATCCTATTTATTCGTTCTATTTTTATTATGCACTTCTAACTTATTTTAATTTTTTACTTTATAATCTTATCTTACTTTTAACTTTGTATTATGTCTTTTTATGTCTTTAGCTGTTTTATCTCCAGTGTTTCCTGAGGGGGGTTCTTCACACCGGGAGTTGGTCCTGGGGGGGTGGGGGTTTAAGCCTCCCCTGTCCTTAAACCCCAGTGACGCCCCTGATGAACTATAACATTTAGTTTCCAATTGAAATGTTTTTTCTTTCGACAACAGACTATATAAAGTGTCAGATATAAAAAATACAGTATATTTCAGGATACATTAGTGTAAAAAGTCAAATATATCACAGGGAGAATAAGAAAATTTCCTTTGCTGCTGAGCTGGCTGGCGTCTTCACCCCCATCTACAACATCTCGCTGTCCTTTTCATTGGTCCCCGCCTGTTTCAAGTCCTCCACAATCATTTCTCTCCCAAAACAGTCCAACGTCACCTGTCTGAACGACTACAGACCCGTGGCTCTCACCTCCATCCTGCCAAATGTCTGGAGAGACTGGCCATGAAACACATCAAAGCCTCTTTGCCGCCATCACTGGACCCACACCAATTTGCATACAAAGAGAACCGGTCAACAGAGGACGCCATTGCCACGGTGCTGCACGCACTTCTGGAGCACCTCGAGCATAAAAATACCTGTGCATGGCTCCTCTGCTTTTAACGCCATCCGGCCATAGAAACTCCGGTCTAAACTCCTCCAACTGGGACTCAATACCACCCTGTGCAGTTGGATTGTGGACTTTCTAACAAACTGCACACAGAGGGTTAGAATGGGCAAAAACACCTCCTCCACCCTTGTCATTAACACCGGGGCCCCTCAAGGGTGTGTTCTGAGCCCTCTGCTCTACACTGTAAAAAAAGTTTGTAAAAAATACAGTAAAAAACTGTCAAACAGCAACAGCAAAGCACCGTCAATTCCAAAATTGTGTATCACCGTAGTAAATACACTGAATTTCTGTAAATCAAGATACAGTGCATAACCGTAATTTTCCAGTATATAAAAGACAGACAATTTTACTGTGATCTTTTCAAAGAATTGTAAAATTTATGAGGAAATATCATGAAGACAAAAGTGGATAATAAGTCTATAATCTGCAGTATTATTCAGGATAAATCACGAATTCCACAGATGTGTACGTTTAAATTTACAGGAGAAAACCGTTAATCATTCAGCATGTTATGCACCAGTGACAGTCAAATGGCAGCCTGCGGGCCGAACCGCCCAATCCGGCCCATGACTGGATTGCAACGGGTGCACGCAAGCAAGCACGCACGCACGCACACACCCCCCAGGCTCGCGACCGTACACGCACCCCGCACCCAGTCCAGTCCGCGCGCGTGCATACCAACAAGACCAAGGAAATTGTGGCGGATTTCCGCAGGAGAATATGCATCAACCATCAACCGCTTTTTATAGGCAACGACGTGGTGGAGAGGGTGAAGAGTTTCAAATTCCTGGGAGTAACACTGACTGAGGACCTGTGCTGGAGTGACCACGTTGCCACTGTGGTGGGCAAGGCACAACAACGCCTCTATTACCTGAGGAAGCTGAGGAACTCTTGCATCCCCAGACCTTTGATGGTGAACTTTTACAACTGTGCCATCAACAGCGAACTAACATATGGGCTCATAGTGTGGTTCTCCAGCTGCACTAAGGCTGACCAACAGGCTCTCCGGCGGGGGGGTGAATGCTGCGGAGAAAATCATCGGAACTACTCTCCCTGAGATCAGTACCATCTACTCTACCCGCTGCTTGAGGAGAGGGAGCAACATCATGCAGGACCAGCACCATCCTGCTCACCACCTCTTCCACCTGCTGCCCTCAGGGAGAAGGTTCAGGTCCATACAGGCCAGAACTACAAGACTGGCCAACAGCCCACAAAACCTAACCATATTCAAACCTTTAGACAAATATATCCTGCCTTTTCGTCAAGTTATTTTGTAGATATTGTCAAAACAAATTATGGAAGTGTTTACAATGATTAGTAAAACGGAAAATATTGTAAATACGAGATTAAAAAAATTACCTTCAACCTGAAGCAGCAAAACGAGGAAAACTCTCAGTGAAGCCATTTGATGTCTGATCATTTGACACTGAAGATTCTCTGAAGTTAACAGAAGTTTTAAAAAGGTATGTCACTTCCCCTTTTGGTAGAGTTGTGATAAAAATGTGTGAAATTGCTCCTCTCCTCACTGGGTTGAGAGAAACGTAAAGTACATTTCCTCTTTATGGCAGAGTTTCTGAGTAAAAATCAGATGCACTCATCATCAGAAGTGGAAAAAACTACTCTCACCTTTTACTGAAGTCAAAACTAAGTAAAGATCCTGCTCATTGTAAACTTGGAACTTTTTGTATGGATCTGAGTCAGGAACATAATTGTTGGTCTGTCTGGCTGCTCCCTTCTGCCCTGATCAATCAGAAAGTGGCCGCAACTTGCACAATGGAATTTCTCAGAGCTGATTATCCTTATGCCACAAACGTGATGTTCTCACACTGCAGGCAGACACTGAAGCAGACCCCAGCAAGGAGTCAAGCCTAAATGTATGAAATTCATCACTGTTTTCATGAAGTCTAGAAAGAACCTCAAGCTGGACTTGAACCAGGGACCCCCTCACTGTGAGGTGAGCAAGCTGAACTCTGTACCACTCTGCAGTCCCCTGCAGTTCTGGGTGTCTGTTTGCATGACAACAGCGCTCAGAGTCACTGAGGATTAGGCCTGCACAATATATTGTTTGAACATCGGCATCGCAATGTGTTCATGTGCAATAGTCACATCGCAGGAGGTGCAATATTTTTATTATTATTATTATTATTTTTAACTTTTGTTTTGCTTCATAAAAGCAGCAAGCAGCAAGCTGCTCCATGCTCCGCATAGCCACTCTCTCCCTCCCTCCTGCTTGGCACTCACCGGCCCCCCTCCCTCCTCCACAGCCGGGGGGGGGGGGGGGGGGGGGGACTACACTCTGAACACAGGCGACATGCAGGAGGAAGCGACAAAGGATTTAGTCCCCAAAAGAAGGTAAACATGTGAAATTTGGATGTATTTTGGCTATAAAAAAACGACGATTCCGAACAAAAAAACCTTCTCTGCCGACAGTGCCTCGTCGTGGTTGCCTCAACACGAGGTAATACGTCAAACCTGTTGGACCATTTGAAACGCCATCACAAGACCCCAGGGGAAACTTCATCTTCTCAAAAAACAATTACAGAGGCTTTTGCCGGCATAACACCGTATGATAGGAACTCCAAACAGCATCAACAAATCACGGATGCAATAACTTTTTACCTAGCGAAAGACATGGTGCCATTGAACACCGTGGAATCGTTAAAGAGAGATTTAAAAAAATGGTCCGCATGCTTGACAAGCGGTATGAAACACCACGTATTTCTCTCAAGTGGCCATCTCCCCAAATAGAGCTAATTAGGTCATCTGGAGAAAATTCTTCTAGTTTTAATATCGCAATATATATCGCAATATATCGCAAGCCCCCAAAAAATCGCAATGTCAGTTTTTTCCAATATCGTGCAGCCCTACTGAGGATGCAAGTTTTTGACTACAGCACCCAAGAAGAAACATTTTGAAAACATTTCAACTCTATGAAAATGAGGATAAAAACACAAGTTTTTTGAAACGCTGCTACCGTGCTTGTGCAACATGGCAGCAGTAAATAATCCACCTGCACATGCATGAGTGGATGGACAATAACAACAATGGCAGCCTCCGGAGTGACATGACTCCCATTTTATATTCTGGTAGGATTTAATAGTTTTACAGTTGAATCACCTGCATTTGATAAAATGTAATGTTTTACAATTAAAAATAATGGTTTAATCAGTACGATGGAACAGGCAGATGCTGATCAAACATTTAGAAGGCTTTACTTTCCAGGCTGCAGATTTCATGCTCAACCATTGACTGGCTTCTGTTACTTCCCCACATTCGACCTCTAGATGTTGCTGTTGTTTCACACAGATTCATCATCATGAACATGACATTGCTCTCTCTTTTTTAATGAACCAAAATAATATAATGTCACCATAATGACCTGACTCTTTGAACTTGACTGAAAACTTGACTGAGAACCAAACATTTCAAAACTGAGAAAAAAACAAAACATCATCAGTCTGAAACAGAGAAAACACTTCAAAAACACTCCTTTTTTTGTAGTTGAACTCTAAAATCAGTGAAATCAACAAATTGAGTTGGAAATTCTGGAACTTACCTGTCAGTCTCCCCCCACTCCACACATCTCAAGTTCAATTGTTCAAGTGTCGTTCAAGTGTGGAGGAGGACGTCTCTGTCATGTGGGGGATCTCGGTGTGGTTGCAGCAGTAGAAGCGTTCCTGTACTCATCATCTTCATCTTCAGGATCAGCAGAGATGTCCAGTAGCTGTGGATGTGTCTTCTTGAAGAATGAAGGATTCCTGGTGACGCTGTGCTCATCTCCAGCAGCTGGAGCCACGGGGCGTCTGGCGCTGGTCACAGTGTGTGGCTGGTTGTCATCTGTGGAGTCAGCTTGTTTTTCTTGGACTGTCGATGAAGTACCAAATTACTTTAGAAAATCAGTAATCAGTAAAGACCGCTGACTGCTCCTTCAAGTGTGATGACACGCAGACCCCGAGGCATTGTGGGAGTTTTCAGTTTGGTCTTCATGGAGTCCTGACAGTAGAGTAAAGCCGGGCACACACTACAGGATTTTTTCAATCTTCCCCGATTCAGACACCACACACTACACGACAGCAGAGGACAGATCGTACCCGATCTTCCTCTCCTGATCGTCTAGTGTGTGGTGTCACTCCGGAGCAGACCACACACTAGCAGATTCTTCAGCCGAGAATCGGCTCCTCACTCCTCCAAATCTCACGTCGTCCGACGTGACTTTGTGCTGTTTCCCTTCATTGCTGTTTTTACATTCATCTCCACTTTCAATAATAAGTGGAGAACTCATTCGTTCCCTCAGTTCATTCATTCACATCGGTATCGCTCCTTCAGTGCAGAACCCCACCCGCCGTGCGCACGGAGCACGGACTGTCAGCACCTTGTTAGAAAATTTAAATGTTCCAGTACAGAAGAGGGAAACATAGTTTCAGATCATTTTATTATAATTTACATTTAATAATAATTCAGCTTATTAGCTAATCTGTTTGTGTGTTTTTTTTTGTTTTTTTTTTTTTACTTTTGAGTCCCGAGTGCAGCAGTAGAATAAAGTTATTAGCAGACCGTGTCAAATAAAAGCTACTTTTTTAAATCTTTTTTAAATCATCAAATATCTTAAATCATTCTTTATGTCCACAGATTTGATAGTTTAAATCAGAGTAAAAATACGTTGATTAGGAAAGTTTCATTATAGTCCGCTCTGTCTCTGAGGGCACGGAATCAGTGGAAAGTTTTTTTTTTCTTTTATTATTATTTTTTTCTTCCCCATTCTTCCGTGATGGTTAATAACGGAGATTAATTAAAACATTGGGATTATTGCAGGACTGGCGGAGATGCAGATATTAGATCGGAGTTTGGGTCTGAATGGAGGAAATCCAGTTCATCCAGGAGCGACAGGATTAACCATCACTTTCTGCACGGCTGAGTTTAAAGCTCTGGCTTTTCTGTTTCACTGTCATATATAGTGAATATATTTCACAGACATATATTCATCCAGTGAACAAGACCCCAAGATACTTGAACTCCTCCACTTGGGCTAGGGTCTCTCCACCAACCTGGAGCGGGCAAGCCACCTTCCTCCGGTCGAGGACCATGGCCTCGGATTTGGAGGTGCTGATCCTCATCCCTGCCGCTTCACACTCGGCTGCGAACCGCCCCAGTGCATGCTGTAGGTCCGGGTTTGATGAAGCCAACAGGACAACATCATCTGCAAAAAGCAGAGATGAAATCCTGTGGTTCCCGAACCGGACCCCCTCCGGCCCCTGGCTGCACCTAGAAATTCTGTCCATGAAGATTATGAACAGAACCGGTGACAAAGGGCAGCCCTGCCGGAGTCCAACATGCACCGGGAACAGGTCCGACTTACTGCCGGCAATGCGGACCAGACTCCTACTCCGGTCATACAAAGACCGGACGGCCCTTAACAAGGGGCCCCGGACTCCGTATTCCCGGAGCACCCCCCACAAGACACCACGAGGGACACGGTCGAATGCCTTCTCCAAATCCACAAAACACATGTGGACTGGTTGGGCAAACTCCCACGAACCCTCGAGCACCCTATGGAGGGTATAGAGCTGGTCCACTGTTCCACGACCAGGACGAAAACCGCATTGTTCCTCCTGGATCCGAGGTTCGACTATCGGTCGGATCCTCCTCTCCAGTACCCTGGAATAGACTTTCCCGGGGAGGCTGAGGAGTGTAATCCCCCTATAGTTGGAGCACAACCTCCGGTCCCCCTTTTTAAACAGGGGGACCACCACCCCGGTCTGCCAGTCCAGAGGCACCGTCCCCGACCGCCACGCGATGTTGCAGAGACGTGTCAACCAAGACAGTCCCTGCACATCCAGAGACTTAAGGTACTCAGGCCGAATCTCGTCCACCCCCGGTGCCTTGCCACCGAGGAGCTTGCCAACCACCTCAGTGACTTCAGCTTGGGTGATGGACGAGTCCACCTCTGAGACCTCAGCCTCTGCTTCCTCCACGGAAGACGTGGCGACGGGATTGAGGAGGTCCTCAAAGTATTCCTTCCACCGTCCAACAATATCCCCAGTTGAGGTCAGCAGCTCCCCACCTCCACTGTAAACAGTGTTGGCGGAGACCTGCTTTCCCCTCCTGAGGCGCCGGACAGTTTGCCAGAATTTCTTCGAGGCCGACCGATAGTCCTCCTCCATGGCCTCCCCGAACTCCTCCCAGACCCGAGTTTTTGCCTCTACAACTGCTCGGGCTGCAGTTCGCTTGGCCTGCCGGTACCCGTCAGCTGCTTCGGGAGTCCCATGAGCCAGCAAGGCTCGATAGGACTCCTTCTTCAGCTTGACGGCAGCCCTTACTTCCGGTGTCCACCACCGGGTTCGGGGGTTGCTGCCACGACAGGCACCGGAGACCTTACGACCACAGCTCCGAGCAGCTGCTTCGACAATGGAGGTGGAGAACATAGTCCACTCGGACTCAATGTCCCCAGCCTCCCTCGGGACATGAGAGAAGCTCTCCCGGAGGTGGGAGTTGAAAGCCATGCTGACAGAGGGTTCCGCCAGACATTCCCAGCAGACCCTCACAACACGTTTGGGTCTGCCAAGTCTGTCCGGTTTCCTCCTCCGCCAGCGAATCCAACTCACCACCAGGTGGTGATCGGTCGACAGCTCTGCCCCTCTCTTCACCCGAGTGTCCAAAACACGCGGCCGGAGGTCAGATGACACGACAATAAAGTCGATCATCGACCTCCGACCTAGGGTGTCCTGGTGCCAAGTGCACTTATGGACACCCCTGTGCTCGAACATGGTGTTCGTTATGGACAAACTGTGACTAGCACAGAAGTCCAATAACAGAACACCACTCGGGTTCAGATCGGGGAGGCCGTGCGATCCAATCACCCCCTTCCAGGTCTCACTGTCGCTGCCCACGTGGGTGTTGAAGTCCCCCAGTAGAACAATGGAGTCCCCAGTCGGAGCACTGTCCAGCACCCCTCCCAGGGACTCCAAGAAGGCCGGGTACTCTGCACTGCTGTTCAGCCCGTAAGCCGAGACAACAGTGAGGCACCTATCCCCGACCCGAAGGCGCAGGGATGCAACCCTCTCGTTCACTGGGGTGAACTCCAACACATGGCGGCTGAGCTGTGGGGCTATAAGCAAACCCACACCAGCCCGCCGCCTCTCACTGCGGGCAACGCCAGAAAAGTGGAGAGTCCAGCCCTTCTCGAGAGGTTGTGTTCCAGAGCCCAGGCTATGTGTGGAGGTGAGCCCGACTATATCTAGCCGGTACCTCTCAACCTCCCTCACAAGCTCAGGCTCCTTCCCCGCCAACGAGGTGACATTCCATGTCCCTAGAGCCAGTCTCTGTGTCCGGGGATCGGGTCGCCGGGCACCCTGCCGTCGGCTGCCACCCAATCCACACTGCACCCGGCCCCTACGGTTCCCTCGGTGGGTGGTGAGCCCACCGGAGGTCAGGCCCACGTCGTCCCTTTGGGCTGAGCCCGGCTGGGCCCCGTGGGCAAAGACCCGGCCACCAGGCGCTCGCTTACGAGCCCCAACCCCAGGCCTGGCTCCAGGGTGGGGCCCCGGCTGCGCCATACCGGGCGACGTAACGACCTTTGTTCTTTTTCTAATCATAGGGGGTTTTGAACTGCTCTCAGTCTGGCCCGTCACACAGGACCTGTTTGCCATGGGAGACCCTACTAGGGGGGCATAAAGCCCCCCGGCAACATAGCTCCTGGGATCATGCGGGCTCTCAAACTCCCCCACCACGTTAAGGTGGCAGTTCTAGGGGTGGGGGACGGATGGAGCATGAGATTGACAGGCGGATCGGTGCAGCGGCTGCAGTGATGCAGTCGTTGTATCGGTCCGTCGTGGTGAAGAAGGAGCTGAGCCGAAAGGCGAAGCTCTCGATTTACCGGTCAATCTACGTTCCCACCCTCACCTATGGTCATGAGCTTTGGGTCATGACCGAAAGGACAAGATCCCGGATACAAGCGGCCGAAATGAGCTTCCTCCGTAGGGTGGCTGGGCGCTCCCTTAGAGATAGGGTGAGGAGCTCAGTCACCAGGGAGGAGCTCGGAGTAGAGCCGCTACTCCTCCACATCGAGAGGAACCAGCTGAGGTGGCTCGGACATCTGTTTAGGATGCCTCCTGGACGCCTCCCTAGGGAGGTGTTCCGGGCATGTCCCACTGGGAGGAGACCCCGGGGAAGACCCAGGACACGCTGGAGAGACTATGTCTCTCGGCTGGCCTGGGAACGCCTTGGGATCCTCCCAGAGGAGCTGGAGGAAGTGTCTGGGGACAGGGAAGTCTGGGCATCCCTGCTGAGACTGCTGCCCCCGCGACCCGGCCCCGGATAAGCGGTAGAAAATGGATGGATGGATGGATGGATATTCATCCAGCTCTGACAGCTGCGGGGGGATTTTTTTTAATCAGCAGCACCTTGGTGAGACGGAGCTGTTCATCCAATCAGAGAGCTTTATTTCGAGGGTGTGGACAGCTCTACTCAGAGCTGATCGGCGCCTCTCGGAGCGCACCACACACTACAGGATTTGCGATCGGAAATATTGAACATGTTCATTATCTCCGATCTCCCCTTCCGACGCCTCCCGAGAGGCTCCGACCGGAAAAAATCTCTCGGAACACACCGCAAACTACACGAAGATCGGACCCGAACTCATTTGCATACTCCCGACAATCGGACCCTGTCGGCCTCGATCGGGAGGAGAGGATCGGGGCAAAATTCGGCCCGATTATCCTGTAGTGTGTGGAGGCCCTTAGTCACTTCTTCCATCTTTTCCTCGACTTTGACCTGAGCGACACAAACAAGAGTTTTTATATATTTCACAGCAATTACGTCACTCTTTGATCAACTTTACAGTGTTGGAGTCAGAGGAGTTTTTATTTCTGTCTTAAATACCATAACAGAAGCTAACTTCAGCTTTGTTGACCCACAAAGGTGCACCGCATGGAGGCTGTGACCGATTATCAATTAGAATTTTTTTCTGTGATATATTTGACAATTTTGTTTCTAGAAATGCACATTTTGCTTCATTGTGCTTTTCTACAATGTAGTGCACATTTCTTCTTTCAGAATCAGAATCAGAAAATGTATTTGTCATTGTCATAAAACAACGAAATTGCATTTGGAGCATCCCTACAAAAGAATTGGAAAAGTGCAAAAACCTCACAGCAATAAATATCATAAATAGCCCAGTGCAAAAACCCCACAGTAATAAAAACTGAATACCATACATAACCCAGTGCAAACAAAAACATAACCGTTGGGGAAGAAAGGTCACGGGAGAGGGGGTGGTGAGTCGTGACATTCTGCAACTATGCAAACCAGTTCAGATTTATAATTAGTGGATATGGTTATTGTCTGTAAGAGTGGGGGAGCAGAGCGGGGGAGGGGGGCAGAGTTGAGCAGCCTCACAGCCTGTGGATACAGACTGTTGGCCAGTCTTGTAGTTCTGGCCTGTATGGACCTGAACCTTCTCCCTGAGGGCAGCAGGTGGAAAAGGTGGTGAGCAGAATGGTGCTGGTCCTGCATGATGTTGCTCCCTCTCCTCAAGCACTCATCATCCACCTCTGATGATGAGTGCATCTGATTTTTACTCAGAAACTCTGCCATAAAGGAAATGTACTTTAAACTAAATTATGTTTCTCTCAACCCAGTGAGGAGAGGAGCAATTTCACACATTTTTATCACAACTCGACCAAAAGGGGAAGTGACACACCTTCTTAAAACTTCTGTTAACTTCAGAGAATCTTCAGTGTCAAATGATCAGACATCAAATGGCTTCACTGAGAGTTTTCCTCATTTTGCTGCTTCAGGTTGAAGGTAATTTTTTTTAATCTCGTATTTGCAATATTTTCCGTTTTACTAATCATTGTAAACACTTCCATAATTTGTTTTGACAATATCTAGAAAATAACCCGACTAAAAGGCAGGATATATTTGTCTAAAGGTTTGAATATGGTTAGGTTTTATGTAGAGTTTGCATGTTTGTCCCCGGAGGTGGACTTTTCTCAGGACACTGGCTGAGTTCAGAAGCCCAAAAACATTCTTGTTTGGCAGATTTGAGAATCTATATAATCTATAGGTATGGCTGAGACTGTGTGTTAAAAATATTAGCAAAGCAACAGAGAAAGCAGTAAAATGTAAAATGAAAGAAGAACAAGTAAAAGCTTTATTAAGAATGATGACTCAAACTTTAGCTTTAAGAAATTAGTTTGATTGGGGTCTGAAAACATTTTGTGCAACTTTTAGAACATAAAATAGTTTTAGAACTTAAAATAGTTGACCTTGCTTTGTACATCATGTCATGGTCTGCATTGTTTTAATTGAAAATAATTTCAGTTTAAAATGTTTATTTTGTTGTTTTCTTTTTACATCAGGCATCAGAGGAGACATCGCTTATTATGATTTCTATCAGAGACCTGGAGATGATGTGTTGTTACCCTGTCTTGAGGTCACGTTATCTGAGACCAGATGTTCATATACTGACTGGTTTTACAGCAAAGACCAAAAAACTCTTATTGATGTTTGTAATGGAGAAGTTGAGAAGAGCTCACCCCGAGCTGCCAGACTGAGTCTGCACATGAATTGCTCTCTGATTATCTATAACATCACAGCTGAGGATGCTGGTATATACACCTGTAGATATTTGAAGAACTCGACCTGGGACACCCTGGTGCTTCTGAACATTTTGACAAGTGAGTGTTTTAACTTACCATTATTTTTTTCTGACAGTAATCTGATTGTAAATTCTTGCTGAATGCAAAACTGCAGACAAAATTAGAGTTTGATGTTTCTACTACAGACAGTTCTGCCACTTTTTGCTCTGTAAACAGATATTACTTCTTATCTTCTAGTTTCGAGGTCATCTACAGACACAGATCCAAATAAAGATGTGACATTAAGTTGCTCCCTGTTCAAATACGACAGACAGTGTGAACCCAGGAGTCTCCGCTGGGTGAATGAGATGGGAGCTGAGCTGATTGGTGAAGGTGATGGTTTCAAATATGGAGGACAGAAAAACTGTACTTCTTATCTGACTGTGAAGCTTCAGATTGAACACAGCAGAAGATACACCTGCCAGTATGTTGATAGAAAAGGTGTGAAGATTGAGGCTCACTACTCAACTGTGTCCTCAGTGTCACTAACAGGTGAGGACTCACACACACACGACACACTGAATCTCTGAAAAAGTGTTTGTCTTTTTCAGGGATTTCAGATTATAGAAAAACCTACACACATTGAAATTCACAAAGTATTTCTACATTTTCAGAAAGTCTTCTCTAAAAATAAAATCCAATTTATTATCTTCAGAATGAACTAGTGTCTTTACAAATGACTTCCTGCCCCTGACTGCAGAGCCTCAATATAGCGCAGCACAAGCGCAAGTTGAGACTGAGTGGTAATATCCTTGGTGTCATCTGTCTGATTAAAAAAAAAAATCACTACTCTGGGCTTCAGTAGCATTGTAACTGGCATTACTAACCTCACATCCAGTCAATTTTGTCTTTCGTATCATGAAAGGAAGAAACCTTGTGGGTAACTTCATCCTTCGTCACTTGGCTGTTGCTGGGTTTTTAAATCCGGTTGATCATCAACCACGGTCCGGACAGCGGCAGTGGCTCTGGCGGAGGTTGCACTGATGGTCCCCGGAGTGGCGGTGGCTTTGCTGTGGACTGTGCAGATGATTTTGGCAGCAGCTTGGAGTTAGGTTTAGCTCAGTTGTGTTAGCCAGGCTAGCGCTAACTGGTCTCGGGCTGCCTCTGGTCACCTGTGAGTCCAGGTCTTTATGTTCTGGCAGCTGCTGGCTGGCAGGCTCAGCTGGCTGGTGTTCAGTTTTTAAGTACCGCCAAATTTCCATAGCTGCACTTTGTTCATCCGTTAGCTAGCCAGGTTAGCTGAATAGGTTCTCTCAGGGACAAGAATTTTCTCACCCTCCTTTTGTTCTCTGCGATTTTGAGAGTGGACCAAACACACTGAGGTCCTGCGATTGCAATTATAACGTCTGCTCATTTAGGGCCTGTAGCGAACACTGACAAGACACGCAGAAGAAGAAATCCGGCTCATTTGGTTGGTGCGGACTGAAACCGGAGGACCTGCCCCAGCAGCAGCTAGCAGCGAACAGCTAAACACAAAAACTGTGACTTATCGTCTTATGACCATGAATGAGCACCTGCATTTCCTCACCACTCCACTTCTGCCAACGAGACCATTTTTAATTCTTTCTTTGTACAATTGCTTCTTCTGACTCACGCAGTTGGCTTTTTTGATTTTGCCATCCAAATGCATCGTGCTCCATGTCACGTCCTCTCAGTGCAGCTGTTGGATCATCCTGACAATGATAAATTTCATACATTTGGACATGGCCCCCTGGTGGGGTTGGGCTCAGTCTTTGCCTGCAGTGTGAGAACATCATATGTGTGGCAAAAAGACAGTCACTTTCTGTTTTCATCAGGGAATAAGGGAGCAGCCAAACAAACAAAGGATCCTGTTTTTGACTCAAATCTGGTCAAGTTCAGTCATGAACGGTGTCAATACAAAAGTTTACGCAAATTTTAACCAACCATATTGTGTTTCTCCTTCCAGCATCTTGCTGAATACATTGTGTATTAAAATAAAATTAGATTTTTAAGTTTTTACTTGAGGAGAAACTTTACACAATGTTGACTGAAGTAAAAATGAGATAGTTTCAACACCTGTGGTGACAAGAATATCTTATTTTTACTCAGAAACTCTGCCACAAAAGGAAATGCCACAGGTTTTTTTTTTTACTTCTGTTAACTTCCGCATTAGAGAATCTTCAGTGTCAAATGGTCAGACATCAAATGGCTTCACTGGGACTTTTCCTCATTTTATTGCTTCAGTTTGAAGGTAATTTCTTCAATTTCATGTTTTTTTTAAATTTTGTATTTAAATTATTGTCTTCTTTCCAAATTATTGTAAACAGTTTCAAAATGTGTTCTAAGCCTGATGAAAAAGGTGTGTTTTTAATGCAGCACCCTGACTGTGACTGGCTTTTGTAATAATGTAATAACTGATTTGAAATACTCTTTTTGGGAAGAGCAGAGAGCAAGGCATTACAATAATCTAATCAACAGGAGATAAAAGCTGCATGAGCACATCTGTGCCTGCATGGGAGAGAAATGGGCAACTCTGCGATATTCTTAAGATGATAAAAACCAGTCTGAGCAATTATTTTATATTTAAATCTTGTAGTTTGGATGAAAGTTCCTCTCTCTGGCCTTCTGGACCTGTAACCAAAACCTCAGTTTTCTCCTGGTTGAGCTGAAGGAAATTTACTGGCATCCATGACTTGATGTCTGAGATACAGTTAAAAAGATCTGTCAGTATGAATGTGAGTCTGTGTTACTATGATCAAAGATGGGTTGTAAATATATAAAAAAAAAAGCATAGCAGCAGAGAAATCAGTAAAATAATTGTCATGAATGGAACGAAAAACAATCCAAAAATTTATTAAGTGATGACGCAAATTTTAACATTAGTTTTATTTGGGTCTCAAAAGGTTTCATGCACTTCTTAAAACAAAATAGTTGACCTTACTTTGCACATCACGTCATGGCCTCCAATATTTTACTTAGAATGTTTCATTTATTGTTTTCTTCTTACATCAGGCATCAGAGGAGTCGTCACTGTCTATCATCTCTATCGGAGACCTGGAGATGATGTCTCATTACCCTGCAATCAGGTGGCATTACCTGAGACCAGATGTTCAGGTATTTACTGGTCTTACAACAAAGATCGAAGAGGAACTTTGGATGATGTTCGTGATGGAGAAGTTGAGAAGAGCTCACCCCGAGCTGGCAGACTGAGTCTGCACACTGACTGCTCTCTGATCATCAAAACCATCACAGCTGAGGACGCTGGTCGGTACACCTGTCGATATACACCAGGCTCCAACGGGGACACAAATGTGTTTCTAAACATTTTGACAAGTGAGTGTTTTAACATTACAGTTTTTATCCTGACAGTTATCTAATTGTAAATCCTTGCTGATTGCAAAACCACAAAATAACAGGTTGATATTTCTACTACAGATAGATATGCCACTTTTTGCTCTGTTAACAGATATTACTTGTTATCTTCTAGTTTCACCGTCATCTACAGACACAGATCCAAATAAAGATGGAGAAGTGACATTAAGTTGCTCCATGTTCAAATACAAAGGACAGTGTGAACCCAGGAGTCTCCGCTGGGTGAATGAGACGGGAGCTGAGCTGGTTGGTGAAGGTGATGGTTTCAAGTATGGAGGACAGACAAACTGTGTTTCTTTTCTGATTGTGAAACTTCAGACTGAACACAGCAGAAGATACACCTGCCAGTATGTTTATAGAGCAGGTGTGAAGATCGAGGCTCACTACTCAACTGTGTCCTCAGTGACACCAACAGGTGAGTTTGTCAAGTGTTTGTCTTCATCAGGGATTTCAGATTACAGAAAAATCTGACACACATTGAAATTCATAAAGTATTTCCACATTTTCCTGACTTTATTGATGTATTTTTCCTTCAGAAAGATTAAGTCCTTCAAAAATTAAATCCAATCCTTTATCTTCGGAATGAAACAGCGTCTTTCCAAATGACTTCCTGGTTATGAGATTTTTAGCCAAAATCTCCATGAATATTAATGAAAGTTGTATTTTTCCTGCAGATTCCACCGACTGGTCTCCTCTGAGATACACCATGTGGGCTCTGCGCATCTCATTATTGATCCTCATGATGGTCATCACGGCTCTGATCATCAGAGGCAGAGGTGAGAACTTTCACATCGTATCACAATTTGACTGAAGCCGTAAATCTGAAATTCAGTATGACTCTGGATCTGTTTGCAGGAAGCAGAAGGCAGCTCAGAAACAACAGAGTGAGTATAAACAAAGGATTGAACCGTCACATTAAATCCACATGTTCTGTGTTGATGAGATCATTCATTTGATCATTATTGATGATCACAGATTGTGAAGATGCATTGCAGCAACTCTCTGGAGGCACCGTAGTTTATTCAGTCCCTTCCAGCCTCTTTTTCAGATTGTTTCCTGTTTTATTTCACAGGTTCGTTACATCAAGACTGATGATGGTGGAGCAGTAACCTATGAAAATGTAGAACAGTGTCTGTCTCCTTCCAAGCTGCTCTGATCTCCAGCAACAACAACTCTCCATGCTAACATGAACTGTTTTGATTCCTCACTGGAAAATTGAACATGCTGATAGATGTTAGGATTAATGTCTCTTTCATACAGATGAGGTTAATAATTATAATAATACATTTTATTTGTATAGGGGTTTTCAGGACCCTCAAAGTTGCTTCACAATACAACAAAATAAATAAAACACAGCAGTAGAAAATCAACAGCAGAAAAAAAACATCAAACATCAAAAGCAGTTCTGAACAGATGGGTTTTTAGTTCTGTCTTGAAGGTGGGCGGTCGGAGCAGTCACGGAGAGGTTGGGGCAGTGAGTTCCAGAGGGTGGGGGCGGCGATGGAGAAGGCTCTGTCTCCCCAGGTTCGGAGCCTGGTCCTACACGGCAGGGACAGCAGGGTGGAGGTGGAGGAGCGGAGGGAGCGAGATGGAGTGTCGATGTGGAGCAGGTCTGTGAGGTATGGAGGGGCCAGATGGTGGAGAGATTTGAAGGTGATCAGGAGGAGTTTGAAGTGGATGTGCTGAGGGACGGGGAGCCAGTGGAGCTTAACAGGTTGTAGGTTTCAGATCCAAGAAGATTAAAGGTTGATGCTCATTGTGAATCCTTGAGGTTTAAGAGTAGAAAGCCAGAAACCTCAGACTCAACTTGAGTCCTTCCAGCCATATTTCAATAAAAAAACAACTGACTCTCATTAGAAGAATATTGAGAAACAAGATTAATGTTCCTGAAGATTTCAAAGAAACTAATCCAGACATTTATCTTCATTTGACTGTTTTTCTTGGTCTTTATAAAAACATTGACAGAAAGCTTCAGCTGAAGTCAACAGCATGAGTCCTGATCTTAACACTGACTTTCTGTCAGTCAGAGAAAACACTTCAAAATGTTACTGTTGGTTCACAGAGATCAGAACTCTGTAGGTTTGTAACATGGCTAAACTGCTATTTTTATCAATTGTTGTGCAAGTTCGTAAAAAAGCAGAACTTTAGTTTCTTCTTTGAAAAGTGATCCATCAGTTTCTTCAGTTCAGCTGAAGTTTACATCAGTTTGTGGGAGGAAGATGCTTCAGACACCAGATAGATACAGACACGCTTCTTGAAAGAAACTAAAAAGGACCTGATGATAATGAGAAGGAGCAGCAAGAAAACAGCAGAGATCAACTATCGAGAACATTTAGACAGCAGCAAGCAGCTCTTAATCAAGCATGGAGATAGAGAAGAAAAAAAAAACCCTTCACAGAATCAGATAGCGACTGTGGATACGGGTTATGATCGTCTTTCATCAGAGGACTGAGTCAGTTCAGAGTAAATCAGGTGTAAACTTAATTCGGATTAAGTTTTGGACATGTGAAAAAACAAAGAAAAGAAAGAAAAACAGAACACCCCATTACATGAACAACATAAAAGAGTCAGCATCATGTGCCAGTGTCTTTCACATGCATGAAAAGGAGCAGGAAGTAGAAATACTTATTCAGTCCTACTTGCCTTTACCTCAATTTGCAAAAACAATATATCTTTATAATTATTACCTAATAGTAGACTACAAATATGCTATAATGTGAACAGTTAAAACACACCCATCTCACATTTTTAAAAATAACCCAGTCATACGTTATGCTTTACTTTACGAATCATTTGAATAATTTCAAATTCAACAAGATCCTTTAACATTTTTTTGACTGTGAGAAAAGTGGATTGGTTTGTTCTTGAAGGCCAACATTGTGTAGAAATCTTATTGCTCTTTTTTTGCAGAATAACAAGTGTTTTCAAGGAACTTGCATAAGTATTTCCCCATCCCTCCACACAGTAAGTTAGATGAGGTGGTGTCAGTGAGTTGGACAGAATATAGAGAGAATTCTGCTCTAACAGCACTTAGCTTTGGTCAGGACTGAGATGCTTCTGGATATTTTGTTCCGAATTTGTTTTATTCGAGGTTCCAGCAAATCTTGTCGTCAATCAGTACTGATGTGTTTTATCATGATTTGTTGATGCACTGTATCTTCTACATTTATGATTCTTTTACTCTTGATTTTACTCAGTCTTTATTTTGTAACATTTCTTGATGTCTGTATTTTCACTTTATCGTATATTTTATTCATGTTTTGTTCAGTTCTCGTAATTTGTAGCACTTTGAGTTGCTTTGTTGTGGAATTGTGCATTTAAAAATAAAGTTTTCTGATCCAGCATTCAAGAATTTTGAAGTAAATATTGATGATTGAAGCTCACAAGACTGTTTATTATCAGAAGTTTTAGCAAATCTTGAGAGCTTTTTTTACACTTATTTATTGAATCAATCAAGCCTGTTAAACTAAATACAAATGAACGCATAACCAAGTAGAACTGACATTTACTTTTGGCAGTTTTTAACAGAATCACAACAGAATTATTATTTTCAGACTCACAATTTTGAAACTACACTCAAAAAAAATATAAACGCAACACTTTTGTTTTTGCTCCCATTTTTCATGAGATGGATTTAAAGATCTAAAATTCATTCCGGATACACAATATCACCATTTCTTTCAAACATTGTTCACAAATCTGTCTAAATGTGTGATAGTGAGCACTTCTGCTTTGCTGAGATAATCCATCCCACCTCACAGGTGTGCCACATCAAGATGCTCATCAGACACCATGATTTGTGCACAGGTGTACCTTAGACTGTCCACAATAAAAGGCCACCCTGAAATGTGCATTGTTTTGTTTTTTTTTGCTTTATTGAGGGTCTGGGGACTCACTCAGTATCTGGTGTGAACACCATTTGCCTCATGCAGTGCAACACATCTTCTTCACATAGAGTTTATCAGATTGTCAATTGTGGCCTGTGGAATGTTGGTCCACTCCTCTTCCAAGGCTGTGCGAAGTTGAAGAGAACACCTCTCCAATGTGCCAGACGATGGAGGATGGATGGATGGAGGCGACGATCTGGAGTCAGGTTAAGACCCCGATGAGGACGACGAGCATGCAGTTGAGCTTCCCTGAGACGGTTTCTGACAGTTTGTGCAGAAATTCTTTGGTTATGCAAACCAATAGTTTCAGCAGCTGTCTGAGTGGCTGGTCTCAGACGATCTTGGAGGTGAACCTGCTGGATGTGGAGGTCCTGGGCTGGTGTGGTTCCACGTGGTCTGCAGTTGTGAGGCCGGTTGGATGTGCTGCCATATTCTCTGAAACACCTTTGGAGACGGCTTATGGTGGACAAATGAACATTCAATGCACGAGAAACGGATCTGGTTGACATTCCTGCTGTCAGCATGCCAATTGCATGCTTCCCTCAATGCTTGCAACATCTGTGGCATTTTTGCTATGAGACAAAACTGCACATTTCAGAGTGGCCTTTTATTGTTGGCAGTCTAAGGCACACCTGTGCACTAATCATGGTGTCTGATGAGCAGCTGGATGTGGCACACGTGTGAGGTGGGACGGATTATCGCAGTTTGTATCATTGGGGACCAGTGCTTCTGGACTGTTGAATATTACTTGCGGTGTGCCCCAGGGTTCAATATTAGGACCAAAACTATTTAATTTGTATATAAATAATATTTTCAAAGTTTCAGATCTATTAAAATTGATATTATTTGCAGATGATACTAATATTTTTTACTCTAATGATAATTATAATGATCTCATTAATTCAAATACAGAATTAAACAAACTAAAGTGTAAACAGCGTGGCGTGAGCGGCGGAGGAACAGTGAGCACGAAGAGATGAGTCGAAGTTGAGCGGTCCACTTCTTTTTTTTATTTTCTTGTGCAAAAATCAACAATAAAGTGCAGAAGTGCATTGGAGGATTTCCAGAGTCAGGCTTCCCCAGCAGCAGCAGCAGCAGCACACCGCTCACAGCTGCCGCCGACACAATCACAGATCTCTCTCTACTGAGAGTCTTCGGGCCCTTAAGTACACCCAGCTTAACAGGGTAAAACCATAAAAACTCCAGGAGGTATAAAACATAATATCCGATCTCTAAAACTATGTTAAAATCCTCCACTATAAACTCATAATATTAACCTAACGAAAACAAAACCCATACTTAAGAATAAACCAAACTAACGACCCAAATAAATACATGAAGTCCTAAACCATATCTAAAATCCGTGAAACCACCCCCCACCCATTTCCACTCTTGGTCCAGCCCAGAACTTTCTTTAGTGGTGTCCGTCCCCGGGGAATCTTTTGGCCGGACACCACTCCTGGACACAAGAGCAGAAAGATGAGTTAAAATCACACACACACACACTTCACCACATTCACACACCCAACACCTTCTCCACACTCACTACATGCATGACAACACCGAAAAGAAAAGCTAATTAAAACCAGGCACATATATTGCACGTTTCCAATTTCATTTGTCATTTGTTTGTCTTGCAGGTCCGCCACCACAGCCGACCAGACCCACAGACAAACATTCGTTCAATAAATAAATAATTTAAAAAGACAATCGTTGTGCAAATGATTCTTTATATTATGTGCAAATTAGCTTCTTTAAAGTGCTGTGCATTAGTGCAATGTGAATGAGAGAAAGTGTCTCAGTGCAAAGTGCAGTGCATTTCACCAGTGACGAACGCCTGTTCGTCACATAAAGGATTGGATGAATGTAAATAAACTATCATTGAACACAAGCAAAACCAAAATTATGCTTTTTATTTATTTTGAGGAATTCTGGGTATACATTAAAACCAGGGTCGGCGATCTTGGAAAACTAGCATGTAGCACAAATGTAGCATCTCCCCAAGGCTCTGCCTAGCTCTGCCCAGCTCCTACCCCATTGGAGGAGCTCCCGTTGGGAGCGAACACCCTGGACACGGAAGCGCCACATGCACGGAGTTTGTGATCGGCTCCAATGTTGTTAATCTTTCTGACTGCTGCACACAACGCGCATAGGAGCGCAGTGCGCCCGCTCCGCTTCGTTCTATTTTTCACGCGAGCCGCGATTGCCGAGAGCGCCTCGGAAACGTGCGCGCGCACTGAACCAGGGCCAGTGTACGCCACTGAAATGTACTCGCAGGGGGCTGGTAGAACGGCGAAGGGATTTGATTGGTTCCTGAAGAGCGGTCCGCGCCTTACGATTGGTCGGAGTTTTTACTGTCCTGTGGCCGCTACAGTTGTCAGATTTTTTCCGCACCTTTTTCCGTCCATATAATGTATTGACTTCTCCCAGGGGGCAAGGAGCATTTCACTCAGTATGACAAAAAGTGCTTTTGGACAACATCGTCTACCCTAGCTTTAAGGGGATATGGTAAATTTCCTGCAATGAAAACCACGAGGAGAAGCTGGGGTCTATTTCACCAAGCAGGTTGAAAAAACTCTGAGGGAAATCCTGAACTCTGTGTTGATCTACTCTGAAAGGGAAAACGCTGGGTTTTCGGTTACACAACAGCTGATTTGAGTTGGATTACTCAACTTCAAGTAGTTTCACCTGGAGTTTAGCACGTGCACAACAACTATAAAAAGCCAGCATTAATGGAGCACCGATTCGACGAGTCACCTTGGCAACAGAGAAGCGCAGAGCGACATATGGAAGCTGGAACACATTTTTTGAAAAAAAATGCAACACCGCTGCAGCAGCGAAAGAGAGGGAGATGGCGTGGCAGAAAATTGCTGCCCATGTCAATGCGTAAGTTTAAATGTCGTCCTTCATATCAGAATATTATTGAATATTAAATATTATTACAGGGAAACTGTTTGAATGGTCACCGATTAAGGTATTTCATTTAGTTGTAATCCCGCGGGGAAGAAGCGCAGCAGCTAAAGATGAAATATAAAAACATTGTTCAAAAGACCTCGGCATTATCTCATTGAGGTGCATCATTTTAAGCATGTTTAACATTGTAAAGTAGCATAAATACTAAGTGGCTGATGGACTGTGCAGTTGTTTTATGTCACACATCTATATCATGTTATGTTAAGTAATTAATAGGGGTGGGACTCGATTAAAAAAATTAATCTAATTAATTAGGGCCTTTGTAGTTAATCTCAATTAATCGCATATCGATATTTGACCCGAGATCAGTGAGAACCTTTCTTTTTCTAATGGATTTTGGTATAGTGAATCAATATAGTGATACATAAGCTTAAACAACAAAACACTGTTCATTTTTTCAGCAAGGAAGGAGGAATTTAACCAAGACAAATAAACCAATACACACTGATTAGTGCAACTTTTGCTCGGCTGGGCGAGGGTCCTTGAAGTAGTCGGAGTGATGTCCTCTTCAGCACTCGCTGCATGCGAGGCTTGCGTGTTGGCCGCTGCTGCGACATGCTTAGCATTCAGATGATATAGCAGGCTCGATGTGCTGCGATGGTATGCAAATTCTTTGCTGCACAATGTGCATACAGCTTTGGTTTTATCCACGCTGCCATCCGCTGGCTTTTTAAATCTAAATTTTCTGTGCACGAGACCAAGTGCGCTGTTGTCGGGAGCAGTGTTGCCAACTCCCCAGTAAGGAAAGTCACTATTGGCTGTCCTAAAAGTCGCCAGAAGTCGCTAGATGAGGTCGTTACCTAATTTGCAATTTGCATGTAATTGTAATGGACGCTGTAGGAGAGAGGAATAACGTCATGGGAGAAGCAAAATGTGAGTTAAAAAAAAAACACCCTAAATATGTTTAGAACTACAAATGAATTTTCTTCTGTTGATTCTTGGTTTGTCAGCAAGTGAACAGCGGCGTATTTGCGCACACGCGATCCATTTGAAGCGTGGAGGAGTGGTGTGGGTCTCCTCTCTGCTCTACCTGCAGCAGGGGGCGCTGCGTGAGACTGACCGCTTGTGAGTGCTTTGGGACGGGGGAGGGGCTCACAGCAGCACCGCAGCTCATTGAGGCCAGCAGCTGCAGAACTTGACGTTCTGTCACGTCTCCAGAGCACCAGAAAAAGTCGCTAAATTTGTTGCTAGTCGCTTTTGACAAAAAAAAGTCGCCAGGAGGCTTTGGAAAGTCGCCAGATTTAACGAGAAAGTCACCAAGTCGGGAGCTGTTTCGTTGTGTCACAGCGAAATATGTCCGGGTGAAACTCGCCTGGTGACAAACGTTCCGCGACAATTTGCGATAATTTTTTTATCGCGTTAAAATTTCTGTAATTAATTAATCAGAACTAACGCGTTAAAGTCACAGCCTTAGTAATTAATCCTATTTAATCTAATATCTATTATTTGAGTATAATATTTTAAAAATGTTATTGATACAAATATCTATTTTGTCTTTCATGTCCTTTTCTTCTTTTGGCCCAGATTGTGAAGGTTCTATCTGCCTGCTGGAGCCCCTTCATGCTACAACCAACCTGAAGCTGTCAGGAGGAAATAGTCAGAACATTTTTGGCAAATGTAAGTTTGGAAAATTATACGCAAATATACTGAAATATTTTATTTATCCAGGATGAGGAGGATGAAACCGTGTCTGCTGCCCTCACAGAGGATCCAAAAAGTCATACTGAGGTATGACTTTTTGATTGTTCTCTTCCCATTAAAATTCTGAATACTCCTGTGGAACATAGAGCATGACATTTAGCCGACACTGAAATATTCAACATTGTCATCCTTTTTAACAGATCATGGCTGGTCAGCAGCAGGATGGTCCCTCAACTTCCACATCACAGATCAACACTGTGAGATGGATGTTCAGTAAACACCAGAGATTCATTTCATTCAGTTCATGTGCAGCTGTATAATTTGATGTCCTCTATGTATTCCCAGTTACCAGTCAAAGACATTTACAAAATCCACTTACTGAACAAGATAGAGAAATCCCATAAAGAACAGCAGTATCTGGACCTCCAGTTAAAGAAGACGACATTGGAAATTGAGATACTGGAGCAGAAATTGCAGGTGGGTTCATGGTCACAGGTGAATTATGTTCACTATTGGAACATGAACTAAACCCTTTTTTTTTTTTGGTAGGAAATAAAGAAGACAAAATGAAATGTGTGCCATGTCTTTTATTTGCTGTGGTGGTAATGATGGTGGTGATTTAAACTCCTAAGTGCTCTGCATGTCCAGTGTTATATAAAAAACTGCCATTTGCGAAGAACCGCAGCGCAACACAATATCTGCTGGGATGTGAGTGCGCGACTATGTTTGGTTATGTTGCACAATATATACGCAAAAGATTGTGAAATGCAGTGTATGGCTTGAGACGTGAAGCGGTACCGTTCCAAAAGATAACTGTCCGGAAACGCCAAAACATCTATGCGCGGTCTGTAAACAATCTCCCGACGAATATTCAATTCACGCTGCAGTAATGCTGCTCCTTCATCTGCAGGATCGTTGATAAAAGTACATGAAATTTTGACAGCGACACAAAAACTCGCCAGCTGACTGAAAGAATGAGGAAATGGAACAGTGCGTAGCTGAAAGGGGGCGGAGCCAGAGATAAACTTCAGGGTTGACTGAGAAAAACCTGCTTCCGACCAGGTTAGAGTCACAGAGTGTGTTACTGAGGTAACTGACCGACAGTTTAAGTTACCTCTCCTAGTGGAACAGGCTGGAGTTACTCCTCTGTCTCTGGTTTGAGTTCTCTCCCTTTGTGTAATTGAAATCTTTGAAATCTTGTAATTGAATGAGTTTCCCTCATTTCCGGGTTATTGAACACAGATTTTTCTGAAAACCTGCTTGGTGAAATAGACCCCTGGTGTGTTTCTGTGTGTGGGGTTAAACTATGGAACAATTTGGATAATGAACTAAAGCAGTGCAAGACAATCCATAGGTTCAAATCAAGAAACAAACTGAAGTTATGTACACAGTATACGGAAGAAAACTAGAGCAAGAATCACTCTGTTATTATTTAGTCATTACAGTTTATCATCTAAAAGCTATGTATGTATGCAGGATATACATAAATACCTAGGTATATTATGGGTTTGTCTGTACGTATATTTCTTATATATATATATAGTGCATGTAAACAGGGTGCACAAATAAGTTATGAGTGTATGTTTGTATAAGGTAAACCAGTATATAAGGTTGTATAAGAAGACATGCGTAGATGCAAATGTATAATTGTATATTTATATTATCACAATCCACGGATTGATGAAACATTCGAGAAAAAACAACTCAGTGCAGCTGTAAATATTGGTAAAAAGGGGGTGGGCGCTTAAGTTTTACTTCTTCCCACTCCCTTTCGAGCTTCTTGGGTTTTTTTTTCTTTCTTCTTCCTTTTTTGTGTTTGAAAAATTGGCAAAGTACTTTTTATGACATGTACTAACTTTACTTTGTAAAAGCTCGAAATGAATTCATCATCATCATCATCATCATCGTCATCATCATCATCATTACCTCTGTTCTGTGACTGTTAAATAAAAAAAGATCTATTTTTTCCAGTCATATATTTTGTCATTTAAAGTTTTCTTAAAAGAAAAGGGTGGGTCTCGTCTCGTCTCTTGATCGAGACACCAATATCATGTCTCATCTCGTCTCAAGAGCTGAGGGTCTCGCCACACCCCCAATAGTCGTATTGTGTTTGTCCGATTTCATTTTAAATTTTGGACCTGAAAAAGATCTTTACTTAGTTCTGACTTACGTAAAAGATGAGAGAAGTTTTTCCACCTCTGGAGGAAAAAAAATAAACTAAATTTGCTTCTCTATACCGGGTAAGGAGATGAGCAGTTTCACACATTTATATCGCAACTCCACCACAAACAGGAAGTGACATAGCTTTCTATTTTCAAGTTCTGTTGATTTCCCCAACAGAGAATCTTCAGTTTCAAATGATCAGACATCAAATGGCTTCACTCAGAGTTTTCCTCATTTTATTGCTTCAGTTTGAAGGTAATTGCTTTAATTTCATGTTTTTTTAATCTCATATTTTAAATTATTTTCTTTCTTTGCAATCATTGTAAGCAGTTCAATAATTTGTTTTGACAATATCTAGAAAATAATCTGACCAAAATGAAGGATATATTTGTCTCAGGGTTTGAACATGGTAAGATTTTATGTGGAGTTTGCATGTTCTCCCTGGACTTGGATTTTTCTACAGACACTCTGGCTGAGTTCAGAAGCCCAAAAACATTCTTGTTTGGCTGATTAGTGAATCTATATAATCTGTTGGTATGAATGTGACCGTGTGTTACTGTGGGTTTGAGTATGGAAAAACTATTAACAAAGCAACAGAGAAAGCAGTAAAATGTAAAATGGAATGAAGAACAATCAAAGTTATATTATGAGTGATGACACAAACCTGAACCGTAAGAAATGAGTCTACCGTATTTTCGGCACTATAAGGCTCACTGGATTAATAGGCGCAGTCAATGAATGGTTTTTATTAAAAAAAAAAATTCATACATGGGGCGCACCACATTTTAAGGCACATAGGATGTATGGAGAGAAATACATATTGGCAGTCTCGGTGGTTACATTCTCGGTTGAAATGTGTGAGTAAAGTGACATATCAGAGCCAGTTTGACTGAGGATCGCTCCTTTTCACGAATATGCAGCTCAGAGCGCGGCCACGACTGGTCTAACTCGCTTGGTCACCGGGGTCCAGCCAGCTGCGGTCTCCTGAGTGAAGTGCCGCACCGACAGCTCAGCCGCAGCCGGCCAGCTGCTCCCGGCGGGTGGGCTGCCGGGCACGCCGGCCGTTCTCTGAGTTGCAGCGTGCAGGCTGCCGCCCAGCATCCAACCGCTCCCCACGTCGGCTGGCTGTGCAGCTAGCTTCGCAGCTTAGCAAACAGGGGTTGTTTGCGCATATGATCAGGGTGATTACCGTAATTCCCGCAAAAATGGCGCATCAAATAATAAGGCGCTCTGTTGGATTTTGAGAAAATTACAGGCTTTTACATGCGCCTTATAATGCGTAAAATACGGTATTTGTGTCTGAAAAGCTGTCATGTAACTTTTAGAACAGAAATAGTTGACCTTGCTTTACGTGTCATGTCATGGTCTGCATTGTTTTAATTTAAAATAATTTGAATTTAAAATTTTTTATCTGTTGTTTTCTTTTTCCATCAGGCATCAGAGGAGACGTCTCTTTCTACGATCTCTATCAGAGACCTGGAGATGATGTCTTGTTACCCTGTCTTCAGGTGTTATTATCTGATACCAGATGTTCAGATATTGACTGGCTTTACAACAAAGATGCAAGCAGAACTTTCACTGATGTTCGTGATGGAGAAGTTCAGAGGAGATCACCCCGAGCTGCCAGATTGAGTCTGTACACTAACTGCTCTCTGATCATCAATGAAATCACAGCTGAGGACGCTGGTCGGCACATCTGTCGATATTTGGAGAAGTCTCGGGACGACACACATGTGTTTCTAAACATTTTGACAAGTGAGTATTTTTTCCAACAGCAATCTGATTGTAAATCCTTGTTGATTGCCAACCCACAAAGCAACAATTTGTTTTCACCTCAGATACATGTTCCACTTTTTCCTCTGTCAACAGATATTTCTTGTTATCTTCTAGTTTCACCGTCATCTACAGACATAGATCCAAATAAAGATGGAGAAGTGACATTAAGTTGCTCCATGTTCAAATATGAGCAACCGTGTAAACCCAGGAGTCTCCGCTGGGTGGATGAGACGGGAGCTGAGCTGGTTGGTGAAGGTGATGGTTTCAAGTATGAAAGACAGGCAAACTGTGTTTCTTATCTGACTGTGAAGCTTCAGACTGAACACAGCAGAAGATACACCTGCCAGTATGTTGATGGAACAGGTGTGAAGATCGAGGCTCACTACTCAACTGTGTCCTCATTGTCACCAACAGGTGAGGACTCAAACACACTGAACCTTTGAAAATGTGTTTTTCTTTATCAGGGTTTTCAGATCGAGAAATCTGACACACACTGAAATTCACAGAGAATTTCTCAATGTTTCTTCTTCTGCTGAAACATTTTTGCTGCAGAAAAACAGCCTTCTCTAAAAATTAAATCAAATCCTTTATCTTCAGAATGAAATAGTGCCTTTACAAATGACTTCCTGGTTATGAGATTTTTAGCCAAAATCTCCATGAATATTAATGAGAGTTGTATTTTTCCTGCAGATTCCACCGACTGGTCTCCTCTGAGATACACCATGTGGGCTCTGCGCATCTCATTATTGATCCTCATGATGGTCATCACGGCTCTGATCATCAGAGGCAGAGGTGAGAACTTTCACATCGGATCACAATTTGACTGAAGCCGTAAATCTGAACTTCAGTATGACTCTGGATCTGTTTGCAGGAAGCAGCAGGCAGCTCAGAAACAACAGAGTGAGTATAAACAAAGGATTGAACCGTCACATTAAATCCACATGTTCTGTGTTTATGAGATCATTCATTTGATCAGTATTGATGATCACAGATTGTGAAGATGCATTGCAGCAACTCTCTGGAGACACCGTAGTTTATTCAGTCCCTTCAAGCCTCTTTTTCAGATTGTTTCCTGTTTTATTTTACAGGTTTGTTACATCAAGACTGATGATGGTGGAGCAGTGAACTACGAAAATGTAGATCAGTGTCTGTCTCCTTCCACGCTGCTCTGATCTCCACTAACAACAACTCTCCATGCTAACATGAACTGTTTTGATTCCTCACTGAAAAATTTAACATGCTGACAGATGTTAGGATTAATGTCTCTTTCATACAGATGAGGTTAACAGGTTGTAGGTTTCAGATCCAAGAAGATTAAAAGTTGATGCTCTTTGTGAATGCTTGAGGTTTAAAGCTCGGGTTGGCGATCTTGGAAAACTAGCGTTAGCATGAAGCATCTCCCCAAGGCTCCGCCCAGCTCCCATCCCATTGGAGGAGCTCCCGTTGGGAGCGGAGACGCGGAGACGTTTGCGGCGCGCGCGGCACTTCCACGTCCAGTGCGTTCCTGGCGTAACCTGTCCTCAGCACTTCGTTTCTTCGTTTTTCTTTATTTGCACTACGCCAAGTTACAGCGCACTCAACGGTACGTAAACCTCCAAACATTCCTCTCTGCCGTTCTGCAACGACGCTCCATCCTTCTACGCGCGCACTGAACCAGGGTCAGTGCACGCGTACATGTACGCGCAGGGGGCAGGTCGACCGGCGAAGGGATTTTATTGGTTTAAAAAAAGGTGTCCCGTCAAGACTATTGGTTGCTGTTTTTCCCGTTTTACTCCTGCTGTAGATAGCGGATATTTTCCAAACTACTTTAAACACACGCTATGAATTGCTTCCCATCGGGTCATAAAGATCATTTTAACCTGTATTTAAAAAAATGTATCTCATTCAAATCGCCAACCCTAGCTTTAAGAGTAGAAAGCCAGAAACCTCAGACTCAACATGAGTCCTTCCAGCCATATTTAAACAAAAAACTGACTCGCATTAGAAAAATATTGAGAAACAAGATTAATGTTCCTGAAGAATTTAAAGAAACTAATCCAGACATTTATCTTCATTTGACTGTCTTTCTTGCTCTATATAAAAAATATTCACAGAAAGCTTAACTGAAGTCAACAGCATGAGTCCTGATCTTAACACCGACTTTCTGTCAGTCAGAGAAAACACTTCAAAATGTTACTGTTGGTTCACAGAGATCAGAACTCTGTAGGTTTGAAACATGGCTAAACTGCTATTTTGATCAACTGTTGTGCAAGTTAGTGAAAAAACAGAACTTTAGTTTCTTCTTTGAAAAGTGATTCATCAGTTTCTTCAGTTCAGCTGAAGTTTACATCAGTTTGTGGGAGGAAGATGCTCCAGACACCAGATGGACACAGAAACTAAAAAAGACCTGATGATAATGAGAAGAAACAGCAATAAAACAGCAGAGATCAACTACCGAGAACATTTAGACAGCAACAAGCAGCTCTAATCAAGCATGGAGATAGAGAAGAAAAAAAAACTCCCTTCACAGAATCAGACAGCGACTGTGGATACGGGTTATGATCGCCTTTCATCAGAGGACTGAGTCAGTTCAGGGTAAATCAGGTGTAAAAGTAATTCATATTAAGTTTTGGACATGTGAAAAAACAAAGTGAAAAGTCAAAGAAAAGAAAGACGAACAGAACATCCCGTTACACGAACAACATAAAAGAGTCAGCATCATGTGCCAGTGTCTTTCACATGCATGAAAAGGAGCAGGAAGTAGAAATACTTATTCAGTCCTACTTCTTCACATCGTTGCCTTTACCTCAATTTGCAAAAACAATATATCTTTATAATTATCACCTAATAGTAGACTACAAATATGCTATAATGTGAACAGTTAAAACACACCCATCTCTCAAAACAGAACATTTTTTAAAATAACCCAGAAATATGTTATTCTTTACGAATCATTTGAATAATTTCAAATTCAACAAGATCCATTAATTTCACATTTTTTTTACTGTGAGAAAAGTGGATTGGTTTGTTCTTGAAGGCCAACATTGTGTAGAAATCTTATTGTTTTTTTTTTTGCAGAATAACAAGTGTTTTCAAGGAACTTGCATAAGTATTTCCCCATCCCTCCACACAGTAAGTTAGATGAGGTGGTGTCAGTGAGTTGGACAGAATATAGAGAGAATTCTGCTCTAACAGCACTTAGCTTTGGTCAGGACTGAGATGCTTCTGGATATTTTCTTCCAAATTTGTTTTATTCGAGGTTCCAGCAAATCGTGTCGTCAATCAGTACTGATGTGTTTTATCATGATTTGTTGATGCACTGTATCTTCTACATTTATGATTCTTCACTCTTGATTTTACTCAGTCTTTATTTTGTAGTATTTCTTGATGTCTGTATTTTCACTTTATCGTGTACTTTATTGATGTTTTGTTCGGTTCTGGTAATTTGAAGCAATTTGAGTTGCTTTGTTGTGGAATTGTACAATTAAAAATAAAGTTTTCTGATCCAGCATTCAAGCATTTTGAAGTAAATATTGATGATTGAAGCTCACAAGACTGTTTATTTTCAGAAGTTTAAACAAATCTTGAGAGCTTTTTTACACTTATTTATTGAATCAATCAATTCTGTTAAACTAAACGCAAATCAACACATTCTTAACCAAGTAGAACTGACATTTACTTTTGGCAGTTTTAACCAGAATCACAACAGAATTATTATTTTCACACTCACAATTTTGAAACCACATTGCACTAACAGTATATAAAGCTGGACTCCATATTATCTCGACATCACGAAAAAAGAACACTCACTAGATACTTTCAGTACACTGGTATAACTTGGTGTTTGAGTGAATATTAGAATGGCAAAATATGCATGGAGAATGAGAAGAAATGATTGAAAGTTCTTTTAATCTGTGGATGATTCAGGATTGATTTGTTACATTCGAAAAAAGTCACAATGGAATAATAATTGAATAACGTTTGAGGAGTCTATTTTCGTAGGCTGCTCCTGACCTAAGCGCAGCGCAGGCAGACTTTCAGCGCAGGAAGTCAACGGGGCGTGTCCAGAACATTTTGTAATTTTGGTGAAGGGGCGTAGAGCGCAGTGTTGCCCGATTGGGCGGGTTCCCGCGCAATTGGGCTACTTTAAAAGTCATTGGGCTGGGAAAAAGAGCCTTGGGCGGGCATGTAAAAATTGGGCTGGTTTTAACTCCTTGGGCTGGAAAAATCAGACTTGGGCGGGAGCCCAAGTTCCGCGATTGCGGAATTTTTCACGGAAATCACGTCTGTCCGCTCTTCCGCGGCCGGTGCAGAAACGCGACACGCCCCCCTCCACTATGTTCCTGCCAAGCTGAGACGACTGCAAGGCGGCAGATACGAAAAACCAGTCGTCTGCAGCAACCATTGTTATCCTCCACAGACGGTTTCTAATGCTGTGACGTTCAATGAACGAACGGCTCTTTTAAGTGAACACGAGAGCCGGTTCACAGCTGTCTGAGAGCAGTTCCTTTGTGCAAATTGTCCACGCTTCCTTCACGTGTCTCCTGAGTCCCTCCTGAGTCTAGCTGTCACTGCTGCCTTCATGTGAACGACCGAGTTTCAGTTTTCCGCCGCTCGCTCTAGTCACCTGAACGCAGCAGCTAACTAGCGGAGGAGAAGTGTGTAGAACCCGGAGCGGAGCCCGTGTTTTGGAAGAACTGGTTTCCCTATTAATTGGCGAGTTCAACGTTCAAAGTAATAAAAAAGAAGAAATGGAGCTTGATTCTTCATGAAGGTAAGATCATTTAATTAGGATGTGCGTGTGTGCGCGCATGCGTGCGTGCATGTGAGCAGCCGTGTTGTGCACATGAGAGAGAGCAGGAGCTGGTTTTAAAATGCATTGTTTTTGTATTGTGGCAACAGAGAGGTGTTACTTGCGTTGTCTTATACAGTTGTTTATCCTCGTTATGGTCACTATATGAAGGTTTGTATGCTTAGGAAGTGTTTTCTGTTGCGTGTGTAATGTTTTGGCGCTATCTCATGGGTTTGGCCGAATTGGGCTGGATTTCATAAAAATGGGCGGGTTTTCAGCTGTGCTTAGGTGGGAAACTACCATGAGGATCTGGCAACACTGGCAGAGCGGCGCAGCCATGCCTCCATCCCACCCACGGGCGCAAGTGTAGCAAGAGGGAGGAGAGAAAGTGAGTTTCACCCAGCTGAGCGTAATCTTGACCAATCAAATGAACACCTCTCCTCAATTTTGAATGCACTGCAGCGAAGCACACTGCTAAATTAATATGATTACATACATTTTATTTCCTGGCTGCTCTGCCACATCCCAGACTGTCTGACGAGAACTAAAGCTAGGGTTGGCGATCTTGGAAAACTAGCATGTAGCATGAATATAGCATCTCCCCAAGGCTCCGCCGAGCTCCACCCAGCTCCCACCCCATTGGAGGGGCTCCCGTTGGGAGCGGAGAGGCGGAGACGTTCGCGGCGCGCACGGCGCTTCCACGTCCAGTGCGTCCCTGGCGTAACCTGTCCGCAGCGCTTCGTTTCTTCGTTTTTCTTTATTTGCACTACGCCAAGTCATGGTGCACTCAACAGTAAGTAAACCCCCAAACATTCATCTCCGCCATTCTTCAACGACGCTCTGTCCTTCTGCGCGCACTGAACCAGGGTCAGTGCACGACGTTGACATGTACGCGCAGAGGGCAGGTCGAACGGCGAAGGGATTTTATTGGTTTAAAAAAAGGTGTCCCCTCAAGACTATTGGTTGCTGTTTTTCCCGTTTTACTCCTGCTGTAGATAGCGGATATTTTCCAAACTACTTTAAAAACACGCTATGAATTGCTTCCCATCGGGTCATAAAAATCATTTTAACCAGTATTTAAAAAAATGTATCTCGTTCAGATCGCCAACCCTAGCTTGAAGCTTATTTCTGCTTCTTTGTGCCACAATTCTGGTTCTAAAATGCACATTAATCATGAATGAAAAACTTTGTTTTTCACCTTGAAAGAATTACTGACTTCATTGTGGGCATATTTTTGTACACATTACTTATTGATTAAATATGAGCCGCACCCCACCCCCCCATCCACCCCCACTCACCCCCACTCAGAAGCAGAAAAACAAAACAAAATAAACTCTAATACTAAACCATAAATCAACAATGTTTATGATTCTATTTTTATATAATAAATGTCTTGAAGAGCTTGGGGAGCTGTACAAACGAAATAAAATGCAGATATCCAGCATTTAGAGGTTAATAATCCTTTCTCAGTAACAAACGGCTCCACCGAGGTCTTTCCGATGCGGCGCGCGCTGTAACGAGTCACACTACTCATTCACAAGGAACTGAGAAGGCAAACTGACAGGTGCATGGCTTTACCAAATGCGTAGTGAAAAGACGCAAGATCAATAAAACACACTAAGAAGCTCTCCAAGACTGTCTGAAACGTTTTTTTTTTTTTTTTTTTTCCAAACTATAGAACATGTTTTATGATTTATTGCAGACTGGCAGGTGCGGGGTTGGACTGACCAGTGCCAGATCAATCTTCAATATCTGCAATCAACTTCTCCTCTTTTTGTCGTTTCCACCTTAAAAACTTTCTTCACTGCTTTCATTCTTCCTCATCGTCAGTCAGTAGATATGTGGCAGCAGTATATGTTCTTTGATGGTGTGAAATAACGTATTCCATTGCGCTGCAGTCCAGGTTTACTCCTCCTCAAAATCACAGGTAGAAATGATGATTCACCTGCTTTTGTCGCTGTTTAATGCATGCGTATGCAGCCGTGCGGGACAATCCACATAGAATCGCACCCGAAATAGCTTTTTTTCTTTAATTACATCAATCCCCCACAGCCCATGACCATGTGAGATATCAACAAGCTCTGCAGCCGAACAGAACGCCGCCTCTGCGTGATGCAAGACATCCCTTCACCAACTCTGCGCAACTACGGCATTATCTGTGGTTTTACGTACACTATATACAGGAACAGTCCACCAGCACTGCCAGAAGGTTCTTAACCCTTGGGATTCGGAACTCCACATTTAACATGCAGCGGTCTCAGCAAACCCCTGTGCTACTGATTAGCGTGCAACCTCCACCACACGATGTCTTCCAAGCGCAAAATAGAGATTACGAAGCGTCTGAATGAGAAAAGGCAAAGCGGAGCGTCCCTCATTTTCTACACATTCTTGATGACAGACAGCCTCCAGATCTCTCCGTCATCCATCTACAAATTCAGCCAATGATGAAAAACATTTGGTTAATGCGACCCCTGTGTCTGGCCACAGACAGCAGCCCTCTTTGTGTAACGCTGTGTCTGTTAATCACCTGCCTTTAGACGGAAAAACACTGCGCAACAGTTTCGGGTTTGATGAGTGACATTGCAGGTGATAAATTAGGTGACACATGGGTGGTTTTTTTCCCAATCCGATTGAAAACAATCGTATTAGAAGCATCTGTATTGAAAGCGATCCAGGTTCAGTCCTATCAAGGGAAGCGTATTATTCAGTATCTGTGACATGATTAAAACAACTCTCTCCCACTTTACAGGTTCTGATGTTTAGCAGTCTTCATCCCCAAGCAGAGTGTTTTTATCAAGCGCTCACACACAGCAAAAGCACAACAGACTGCACCTATTTCACCAAGTGAGTCCACCTGTAGACTTGGTGAAATAGTTGGAGGCTATTGTGCTCATGCTTGGTTGGAACAAAAATCAGCAGCCGCAGCGGCTCCTTCTGGACTGGTTTGAGGACCACTGAATTAAATAAACGCCTTTAAATGCGCTACCATTCGAAATTTCACTGAACAGCCATGGAGGAACACACGAGCAGCAGACAGCCAAACTTCTCCCAGGAGGAAAGTGATGAGCTGGTCTGAGAGGTCCAAGCTCGCAGTACCGGGAGAAGGGCTAAGCAAAAACTTGCAGAGGATAGGAGGTATGTAGTGGCCACTGGGGGCGGCCCCTCCACCAGCTTCATGATGAAGGAAGCAAAGGATATTTCATCCTCCACCCTTCCTGTCGTAGGCGTGGTGGGGTTCGGAGGGTAAGAAGTTGGAATTGCGGATAAGGCAAACATGTTTTTACCAAATACACTTGCATTCAGTAACTTTTTACTTGAAAGCGAAATAATTAAGGTAGTGGTGTGGACACAACGTGAATAAACTGTAATGGCAATGAAATCAGAAGCACCTGTGCTGAAATGACACATTGCCATTGTTTGCTTGTGAAATAAAAATTGTTGAATCATGATCATTTTGGCATGGAACTCCTAATGACACAAAACCGAAGATGTGAATGCCCTTGATTTACTGTTTATCGGCAAGATGAAACCCAGCAGCAGCAGGAGGAGGAGGCGGTGGCGGGCGGCCCGGGGACAGACCCCAGTGGTGAAGAGCAAGGACCAACCCTTCCTGGACATCCAGCAGGGGAGGGCTTGACATGCTGGGGAGGCCGTTGGGCGCACTCAATGTGCGTGTAGGCGGACTGGACACCATATTCTGAAACATGGAGGATTGTCTGACCTCAATGGACTCCAGCCTCCTTAGGCTGGTGGAGGCAGTCGAACGCCTCCTCCAGCATGTTATGTCCGCGCTCCCCGCCAGTGACAAGTGGCCTTTGAGGTCCAGAACCAGGAGAGGACGGCTGTCCTCAGGCTCCCCTGCTCCTTCAACTAGGGCTCGAAGAGGAAGAGAAAGGAGACGGATTTAAAGGGGTACAGCGCAGTTTTAAATATTAAATTTTCAATTATTCACACCCACACACGTTTTCACCTTTGCCTGATGGGCAGCAAGAGCTATTTTTGCAAGATCGCAGTCGCACCTATTTTCCTGTGCAGGGCACTGAAGGCACAGCAATATGAGTGATTCGGGTACGAATCGCTCTGAGCATGACGTAATGCGCGCTCCTGCTGGCCTGATACCCTTAAGTTTCGATTTGTCCGCCATTACTCCGCCAGACGCTTAGCAGCAACAACTGAGCAGTACTGAGGATGGAGCTTCCAGAAAGTAAGAAAAGACCGGCTTCTAGCACTGCCACAACTCCAGCACAGACCCCACAAGGCAAAAGAAACTTACATTTTACTCGAGCACTACTAAAAGAGCGAGGAAGGAGTTCCCCTCTTCTGTGCACGTACATGGGCACAAGCCACAGACACAGGCTTTTCACTAAGCTACAGTTACGCCTAAGGCCTGCAGGGGTCGGTGTTTCGCATAAAACGAGCAAACTGCGCTGTGCTCCTTTAAATAAAAATCATTGCATGAAAGATGTTTCATGAGTTACTCTGTATATTTTTATTGTGATTGATTAAATTGTGTCCAAACCACAAGCAGCAGCCTAATACTCACATTAAGGACAGAGCTGAGCAGCCAGGTGGTCTCTCCTCTCCCATGCGCTCTGCTGCTCTCCCTGCTGACACGGCACATGCAGTCCAGCCTCTCCCCGTCTAAAGTCCTGTAATGTCTCCTCCATGAGGTCAAAGTGGCATCCATGGCGTAAGGCTATATTGTGTATGACACAGCATGCCACAAAGAATGCACTGACTCTCTGAGGGCTGTATGATCGTGAACCACCCGTACGGTCCAGACATCTGAAACGCATTTTGAGCAGTCCAAAAGTACATTCGATGACTGACCTGGCACAGCTGGAAACATGGTTAAAACCACGCTGCCTTCTTGTTGATGGTGTAATGTATGGCGTCATCAACCACGTTTTAAGAGGATATCCACTGTCACCGAGCAGCCACCAATCCAGAGGGGGGTCCCTCTGAAAGACTGTAGGAATGACAGAATTGGCCAGGATGAATGAGTCATGAGCCGACCCGGGGTAATTCGCATACACACATGTCACCAGGCAGTCTGAATCACAGATGACCTGGATATTAATGCAGTGGACTCCCTTACGGTCCACATAAGTGATGGCTTGGGTGTCTGGTGCGTGCAACCGTACATGTGTGCAGTCGATGGCATGGCTCCCAGTACCCCGGGGAATCCACATTTCAACAAGAAACCTCGCTTAGTTTCCAGCTGGCCGTCGGGTTTGGATGGGAAAATGATGTGCTCATGAGCATGTCGGACTAGACTGGAGGACACTGCGTGTATGGCCGAACTGACAGCGGCCTGACTGATTCCCACCATCTTGGCCACAGTGTGCTGGGAAGACCCGGTGGCGAAGAAAGTCAGAGCCGCCGTCACCTTTACAGCAACCGGGAGAGCGCAGGGGCCACGGGGCTGCGCATCAGAGGCCACGATGCTCGTCACCGCATGGACCACCTCACGGGACAGACGTAGTCTCTTCCTGTGTCGAGAACAGAATTAAATGAAAATTACATCAAACATAGCAGCATGCTAATCCAGGTGTCATATGTGATCCACCTGCATTCCCGCTCTGTCATGGACAAATAGGAGAACCTCCGGTGATACACCCTCTCCCGGTGCCTCCTCCTCATCCTTCTTGCAATAATGTACTCCATCTTTTTAGATGATGTTAAGTGTAACCCAGGTGTCAAATCTTGACAGCCTGTCAGCCTCTTATTCTCTTTTGTCCACATCCATTGATTTATACATCTGCTACACTCACTCTCTCTCAAATCCCGCGGTATTTGATATGTTCCCGCTGGTTTGGCGATTAGCCAATCAGATCGCTTTATTTACGATAACGTCACACAGTCACATGACCTGGCACCGGCTATCATTAGTAGAATCGTGCCGGGGAGTAATGAGACACAGAGAGGCAGTGGGGACGCCAGGAGAGGGCTGTGCTCAGGTGTCGTCAGCTACCGCGTCCGTAATCGTGTGATTAGGGCACACACGTGTGACCCAAACCGTGGAATTGGCCGGGTTTTTTTACCGTATGATCCTGTTGATGAATGATGGTGAGCTAAGGACCAGGCCTAGAGCCTAAACTGAGCTCCGGTCTTCCAACTGGAGACCAATCGCTACCTCTGCCGGGCCGGTAGGGGGCTCCTATAGCCCAGATAACCCCTCACCCATGAACTATATTACACCCACGCAACTCTTTGTATTACGGCCTGGACCAGTCTTCTATCCGCAGGCTTCAGCTGGTCCAAAATGCTGCAGCTCGGATGCTTACAGGAACTAGACGCTGGGAGCACATCACTCCAGTTTTAGCTTCCCTTCATTGGCTTCCTATTAGTTTTAGAATCCAATTTAAAATGTTGCTGCTGGTTTTTAAATCTTTGCACAATTTCGCACCTTCTTATTTAACTGAGCTGATTACGCTGCGTACCCCACAAAGAACCTTGAGGTCCTCCAACCAACTTCTTCTGGACATCCCATGGTCTAATCTAAGAACTAGAGGGGACCGGGCATTTGCTATTGCAGGCCCTGAACTTTGGAATACTCTTCCTATTAATATCAGACATGCTTCCTCTGTTGAGTCTTTTAAATCATTGCTGAAAACCCACTTCTTTTCACTGGCTTTCAATTCAAGTTGATTTTAAGGCTTTTGGTATTGTAATTTTATTGTATTAGCAGGTTTTGTTTTAGTCTTGTGTTTAATGTTTATTATAGTTGACCTTTTATTATATAATGGCGGTTTAACAATCATGGAAAGCACTTTGGGGCAGTATGTTTCTGTTTTTAAATGTGCTATATAAATAAACTTGAACTTGAACTTGAACTTGAACAACCCACACACGCTTGGACTCTTTCACATAGTCTAAAGCTGTTGTGACCCAGACGTGGGTCATATGAACTTTGGGTGGGACAAATGGACGCTTGGGTTGTTTGTGTTTTCAAAGTGTTCGAAACTGGACTCTACCCTTTAACATTGTGAAAATACATTCACTGTTAATCATCACCTTTGTATTAAATTGCATTTCTAATACCTGTTGAACTTAAATATTTTCTTACCATTGTAAATTGTTGTGAGTAATTCGAATGGCCGTTCGCGCAGGTTGAAAAGGTTTTGCAAATCTGTTAAATGTTTAGTTTGTCCTGTTTATTTTTCAAGTGCACAATACATGGTGCCTTTTTATTTGCAAAATTAAATCTAAGTGTCTGCCTCTTCTCTCTCCACGAGCGAACTTGGACTTCTGATCAGCTAGCCTGTTGTTATCATTACTGTCACTACTATTGCTAATTTAGAAACTATTTACATCTAGGCCCGGGATTAATTGGCCTTTAGCGTATAACATAAGTGTTACATAAGAATAAAGATCAAAACAGAAATATGGGCAATCACATGTATGAACACAGCAACTGACTGGCTTACGGTTACTTACACCACTGGCGCTCTCTTTCTCTTTTGAATTTCAAGAGATGACAGAAGCCCAATATGTACTTCTTTTTGGATGCTGTAGCTGTTGGTGGCTGCAATCTGTGCGTTGCACCGTCAAAATAGGGCCTTGAGTCTTCACACTAAAATCCGAAGACCTGTTGTGAGACAGGTGTGTTTTCAAACCCATAAAGGAGTGGGAACAGAGGAGAGAATGATGGAAGAAATGAGCTCAAGATCAAAACTTGGAATGGAAAAAGAAAACCTCGACAAAGGTCATGTCATCATCTTTCAAGATCTTCGAAACCTTATAAGATAAACTCTGTCCTGTAATGAAATATCCTCAGGACGAGAAGTATTCAAACGCACTGTGGATTTCTCAAGGAGTGGAAAATTCTTGTAAGAAAAAGAAACTTCATCGTGGACTCATGAGGAATAGTACCACAGGAGCAGAAAATTATCATCAGAAAATCAAAAACGAACTTACCAGTACTTTACAGCGAACTGAACCAGAATAAAGTATTGATGACAGACATGGCACTGCACTTTTTACACTGAACACTTTTTTTCTCATCCACAGAGCACTTTAAAATGCACTCAGTACTTCTAAGGAAGCTAATTTGCACATAAAGAATTTGCGCAATGATTTTCTTTTAGGTGTTGGTGTGCACGCAGTGAATGTTAGTGATGTTAACCGTGACACCGAAGCTTCGAAGCATGTGTTGAAAAAATGAACCTCTTCTCAGTGGAGCTTTGTATCGGAGCTTGATTCGTTTCCTGATAATCACGTGATCCGTGACGTCTGAAGCTTCGTTCGTATACACCCACCTGACGCTTCAGCCGCTGCTTCACAGGTTTAAAACGCGCTGCAGCTGTTTGTGGGTTGTTGAGGCGGTTTGTGAGTCGACAGAGAGTGAGAGAGAGTGAATATAGATTTGATATGGAGCCTGTGGCAAAAAGAGGACGTTCTGAAGTTTTGGAACACTTTGATTTCATTTCATTTCACCCAACAATGGTGTTATGAGCAAATGTGTCATGCCTACATTTTGTTCATTCTTAATGTTAGACTTTGAAATGTATTTAGGGTGGTTGGTTGCAAGTTGCAACAATATGTCATATGTAAAGTATTGTTTTGTCAGACCAATCCCTTCTTCAGAAAACATCCCTCATTTGTAATTTATTTTTCTCGGTCCAGTGTTTAGTTTGTGGCCAGCATCTGCCAACATCAATTCACTTCCACTATCTCTCATGATACCTTAATAATTACTGTGTCTCAAATGATAAGTCAGCTTGCTGCTGACTTGTTATGTGAGACACAGCAAATGTCCTGGTCTCTTCAAACACATTCAGTCATGCGTATGAACACTCTGCTTTTTCATCCCCATCTTTATTCAAGTTGGCCTATGAACAATAGAAATGCTGACATCAAAATATTAGCTATACTAGGTTTCAGTGATGTGGACAAATCATTCAATAACTTAAAACATGTAATTACTCATACATCACATTCATTCATTCAGCTCTGACACATGACATGCTTTCCTTGACTTTCACCACCAGGGGTCCTTGTTGGGCTCTGATTTGAAAAGCTTCGAGTACTGAACCTTTTTTCAATACAACTGTGTTGAAAGCTTTGTTGCTTCAGAAAGCTTTCAGATTGCCATCACCAGTGAATGTGAGAGTGCTGTGTGTGCATGTGTGTGTGGTAAAATGTGACTCTTTGCTCACCTTCTGCTGTTGTGTCCAGGGGTGGTGTCCTGCCAAAAGATTCCCCAAGGGAAGGATACCACTGAAGAAGGTTCCGGGCTGGACCAAGAGCAGGAACAGGAGGGGGGTGGTTTGCACAGATTTTATATATGGTTTAGGATTTAATTTATTCATTTGGGTGATTATTCTTCAGTATGGGTTTTGTTTTCTTTAGATTATTATAATGGGGTTTGAAATGGACGATTTTAACATAGTTTTAGTGAACTCATATTATGTTTTAACCCTATGCAGATTTTATGGTTTTACCCACTTAAGGTGAATGTATTTAAAGTCCTGAAGACCTTCACTCAGGGGAGTTGCTGCTTGGTTCTGCTCTGCTGCTGGGGAAGCTGTGCTCCATTGAAATCCGTGCACTCATGCACTTTTTGTCACTTTATCATTTCTTTGCCACATGAAAATAAAAAAGAAGTGGACCGCTTGACCTTGTCTCATGTCTTCTTGCTGCTCACTGTTTTCCAACACTCCTGCTGTCCTGCTGACACTGTTGCTCACTGGTGGTTTATGCTGCAGCAGCTGACTTGATCAATGTAGTGTCTTTCTTTGCACTGGACAGTTTCTTTCAGTTTTAAAATAGATTTTGATGTCTTTTTTTTTTTTTTTTTTTTTTTTAGATTTTTCCCTGTTTTTGTCATGGTTTCCTTTATAAAGTAACGCATTATTTAGCTGACCTCTTATCGACTCGATGTCAGGCAGCTTTTCAGGCATTGGACTAAAAGCACCAGCCTGGTTAGTTGGGTTTTTTTCCAATTCTCCAGTGCATTTCAATTTTAGCTCCACTTTCAGAGATGTGCCTGAACTTTTCAACAGTTTGTAGTAAAATGTTTTCCCCTCTAATGCATTCTTCAGGGTCAGTATTTAAGCTCAAAGTTCCAAATTGGTCTGGAGGCTTGTGTTCGCTGGATTTCTCACCAAACAGGGCACTCCTCCTTTTATTTCACCACTGACATGACATAGTGGAAACTGCAGCAATACATATTTCCTCATTTCACAGAAAAAGGTTCCTGATTTCCTGTTGACAGCATGACACAGAATGACTCTGCTCACGTTGATGCTGGTTTTTCTGCTTCAGAATGGAGGTAAGGCTCTTATGTGTTAATTATTCCATAGTTTGATACTGAAATGGTTTCAAGATACTTTTGATCCTTTGTTTGAACTGTGGAAGTGGTAAACACTTATAGGAGGATCACATTTATTCCTGCAGTGTCAGTGGGATGTCGCTCTGCAGAGAAACTGATCTGTAAACTCTGATGATATTAAACTTCATTTGCTCAAATACATGATATTAGTGAGATGAAGGTTATTACGTTATTCTTTGTGCAGCAGATTATTTCTGGTTTGTGGGACAGCGTCTCGTCCAGTCTCATTAAATGTGCGTTGACATTATTTTACCTCACATGTCAGGCATTTGTGAGTTTGAGATTAAAAGCAGAATCTGTAGTTCAGTGTTTAAAATACACATCCAAATGATTGAGTGTAAATGATTAAAATGAGTTTAGTGATTGGTAATAATCTAATGATTTTGATCAGATTGATTTTTACTAAATAGTAAATTTGATAAACGAGAATTTTGTAATCCAACAAACTGAGATAAAGGATGATATTAAAAGTGGTTTTCGTGGTTGTTTCAAATATGTAAATACATTAAACTGATGTCATTAAGTTTAAATATTCCTTTGCAGCAGTATTGTTGAAGATTGTGAACAATAGTTTAACTTTAAATTTAGTCAACATTATTGACGTAAAGTGATGAACTGATTTCACTTAATGGATTAGATTGAGATTGATATAGGTTTTTTTTTTTTTTTTTTTTTTACATAAAATATTTGACTTTGCTTTGGACTTATCATGGCCTGCATTATTTCACTCAAAATGTTTGATTTCTTTTTTTTTTTCTTTTTTTTTTTATATCAGGCATCACGGGAGAGATCTCTTTCCATCATCTCTATCAGAGACCTGGAGATGAGGTTTTGTTACCCTGTCTTCGGGTGTCATTATCTGAGACCAGATGTTCAGATATTGACTGGCTTTACAACAAAGATCAAACAACTTCAACTGATATTAGTGATGGAGTAGTAGAGAAGACATCACCTCGAGCTGCCAGACTGAGTCTGCACACTAACTGCTCTCTGATCATCAATAACATCACAGCTGAGGATGCTGGTCGGTACATCTGTCGATATTTGAAGGACACTCAGGAAGACACACAGGTGTTTCTAAACATTTTGACAAGTGAGTTTCTTTTTCCAACAGCAATCCTCGCTGATTGCAAAACCACAGACAAAGCAACCGTTTGTTTCTACTACAGACAGATATTCCACCTTTTGCTCTGTTAACAGATATTACTTGTTATCTTCTAGTTTCACCGTCATCTGCAGACACAGATCCAAATAAAGATGGAGAAGTGACATTAAGTTGCTCCCTGTTCAAATTAGAAGGACCGTGTGAACCCAGGAGCCTCCGCTGGGTGGATGAGGCGGGAGCTGAGCTGGTTGGTGAAGGTGATGGTTTCAAGTATGAAGGACAGACAAACTGTGGTTCTTATCTGACTGTGAAGCTTCAGACTGAACACAGCAGAAGATACACCTGCCAGTATGTTGATGGAACAGCTGTGAAGATCGAGGCTCACTACTCAACTGTGTCCTCAGGTACAAGAACACACTGCATGTTCAATCACAAATGGAAACTTAAGATGAGCTTAAAGAATGAACTTTACTTCATGAAGCACTTATTTTCACTTTAATTAATCATTCTTCATCTGATGATAGGTCCCACCAGTGATAAAGCCTTCATCTTCATCATCGGGGGAGTGGTCGGGCTGCTGGTGTTGTTACTTGTCATTACAGTTATTCTACTGAAATGCAGAAAACAAGCCAAAGCTACAAAAGGTCAGTAAAAATAAACAAATGCAGCATTTAAGTCAATGAGAAAGTTTATTTCTACTCAACCACACTTTCAAAAGGACTTAAAAGGCTATCAGGGAGTGGACTAAATGTTTATTTAATGGATACTGTCGGAAGATTTAAAAAAAAAACAGACAGCAAAGTGTTAGGAGTTACTCTGCTTCAGTGTGACTCTCAGACTGTCTGTTTGTTCTCTTTTACCTGTCCTGTTCAGCATGGAAACAGCAGAAGGGACGTCTTGCTGCTGTTACATGCCCGACAGATTTGCTCTTCTAAGAGGAGCTTATAAGTATAAAGCTCCTCTTGTTAATATGGACTAAACGTTTTTTTTTAATGGATACTGTAGGAAGATTAAAAAAACAGACAGCAAAGTGTTAGGAGTTACTCTGCTTCAGTTTGTGACTCTCAGACTGTTTGTTTTTAAATCTCACTCACTGTTATTAGAAATGTACGTGTAATAATCATACATTGAGTCAGTGAATGCCTCCCTCATTTCATTTCTGCTTTTGCTACAGTTTTCTGTGTTGACAGACTTTATTTCTCTTTCAGAAGGATTTTTATATTCTTGCAGCTCAGCATTTTTAGAGAACGTTAGTTTTTTTCTTCCTCTTGTGTTCTATCTGTTAGACAGAACTCTGAATAATGCAGTATAATGTAATGTGTTTCTCTGAAACTGATTCCGCTCCTGAAATTAGCAACTCTTTGTTCGTCACTGAATTTTAGTGACAGCAGTGAAAAGTGCTGCAGAGCTGCTGACTGTTAGCTGGATGTGAACCGGGGTTTAAAACTGATTCTGTTTCGTTTTACGTCACTTCAGAGGTCGAAAACAGCCGAACTTGGTCTCAGTGGAGCCAGACCAGAAAATGGACATGAAAAAAATGATATTACTGTAATATTTAAATAGTACAAAACAGTTTCAACATTCTCCTTTTGTTCAAGTGTTTCTCTTACTGCAGTGTTGAAAATATATGAAAATAATACATAAACTAAAGTTACATCATGTTTTCATGTGATTGTTCTGATGAATAAAGCATGAAATCTCACTCTTTCTTCCAGATGCTCTAAAACTGGCCAATATCCCGGTAAGTATTTCCTGAATAGAACTGATAACTTCATAAAAGCTCCACACAAGCAGCTACTTCCTACACTTTGTAAAACTGAATTTCCAGCACTTGAAAGATATTTGCTTCTGTCAGTGATTTGTGTCCCAATGATTAGAATCTGAAAGAAGCTCCAAATGAGCCAATATGAAAAAAGCCCAAACAAATTTAGATCAGCTGCTCCAGTCTTTATGCAAACACATAAAACTTTGTGTATTAAACACACACTTTCAAAGCTTTACACTGACATTTCTCATTTAAGTTTCAATTCACAGTATGTTTAATTTAAACTGTAGCTAAAAACATTGACATGTTAGTTGTTAATTTACTTCACTGTAGGGACAGTTTCTGTTTGATTTATACAGCATAAATAGATTTACAGCAGATATTTACAGACTGAAAACAGAGTTGTGTTCTGTTATTGATTAGATTTTATTTTCATGATTAGCAACTAACAGAGTCTCCACAGAGAAATAGTTTACTGTGTTCAGTTTCTCCTGTCTGTGCTCACGACTGTCACTCCATACACAGTTCATAAGCTTTCTTATCTGCTATCCCTACATTTCCCATAATCCTTTGTTGGCTACATCAACATGCTGAGGATGTTTTGTCAGTATCTGAGTGAACAAAGTATGCTATATTTGCCACAGCCATGGAAACAAAATTGTTCCTGTTTTATCTCACGCTGATATTGTCACTGAAATCAAACCAAGTGATTAAAAATTAATCAAACTCCATCAGACAGCAGTGTGTCAGCAGCAGTGAGGTGTTTCCTAAACACTGATAAGAACCATCAAAGGTCACATTTTCCATAAACTCCTGTGTTTTCCAGGAAGAGACAGATGTGACCTATGCCACAGTGAATGAGCATCACACCACTGATCACAAACATGTAAGTCGTTTCATTTGATCTGATGATTTAATCTTCAACCACAGAAGCATAATAAGGTAATACTTTTTGTCACTCTGAGATTCTAATATTGTGTGATGACTGTTTTTGGAGAGAATTAGTTGATGTGCCATTTGTTGTTTTTAAATGTGTGTGTTGACACTCAGGATGAGACAGAGATCAGTCTGACCTACGCCACTGTGAGCCTCACTAATCAGAAGGTCCATCAGAAGAACAAGGTGAGTCCCTCTTTTTAGAAAGAAATGAAAACTCCTCTGAGTCCAACACTGTAAAGTTTATCAAAGAGTGACCTTCTTGCTGTGAATCACATAAAAACTCTTGTTTGTGTCGCTCAGGTCAAAGTCAAGGAAAAGGTGGAAGAAGTGACTTATTCTACTGTCAGGACTCGGTGAAGACCAAACTGAAAACCCCCAGAATGCCTCGGGGTCAGACTGTCATCACTCATAAAGGAGCAGTCAGCGGTCCTGATTACTGATTTTCTAAAGCGATTCAGGACTTCATCGACAGTCCAAGAAAAACAAGCTGACTCCACCAGACGACAACCAGCCACACACTGCGACCAGCGCCAGACGCCCCGTGGCTCCAGCTGCTGGAGATGAGCACAGCGTCACCAGGAATCAGTCAAGTTTTGAGTCAAGTTCGAAGAGTCAGTTCATTATGGTGACATTATGTTATTTCTATTCATTAAAAAAGAGAGAGAGCAATGTCATGTTAATGATGATGAATCTGTGTGAAACAACAGCAACATCTAGAGGTCGAATGTGAGGAAGTAACAGAAGCCAGTCAATGGTTGAGCATGAAATCTGCAGCCTGGAAAGTAAAGCCTTCTAAATGTTTGATCGTCGTCTGCCTGTTCCATCTGGGAGTTTGCAAACATGACAACCTTCAACACATGAACAGAGAGGGACAGACTGGAGGAGTGGTGGCTGTGGGTGTGGGCAACGCTGTAGGAGAAAAATGGTGGCTGAAGGGATATTAGAATTCCAATTTCTAAAATATTCATGAAAATATGACAACAAACAACATCGAGCTCTAAAATGAAAAATTTCAGAGAAATATTCAGATCAACTCAGAAGTTTCATTTCATCTGTGGAGAATTCAATCTTGATTTGTACAACTTAAAAATAATAATTGGCAAAAATCTTGAAAAAAATCAAACTTCTCACTAGATTCAAAGAACTTTTTAAATTAGGCACCAGTTCAGTTACTCTGTGGACAGAATGAGTGAACTGACGTACAGGAAATGGTCTGCAGAGCATTTCCACCTCCCTAAAATGTGTTTTCTCTCCTCTGATTTTCTTTTGTCAATGTAAGATTTTAATAATATTGATTAAACCAACATTTTTAAAACCACTTGATAACAAAACAATACATTTGATCGAATGCAGGTGATTCAACTGTAAAACTACCAAGTCTGTAGAGAATATAAACTGGGAGTCATGTCACTCTGGAAGCCGCCATTGTTGTTTTTGTGCAAGTTTTGGGTGAACACACGTAAGCCCCAAATTATTCATATTCCTAGCTAATTTAGACTGAAAGTTACTTTTATTAAACTGAAAATGTTCTTTTTTTTTTAAACCACAAATGATGCAGGCATTTTCCAAAAGTTAAAAAGATGATGGACAAGACAAGAAGCGCCATTGTGAAAAAAACATTTCTCAACTTTCATTTACATTTAGACAAAAAGTGTCATGTCCAGAATTATTCACACTCTTCTTAATAATTAATAGAAAAGTCTTCATTGGCTATAACAGCAACCAAACTCTTCCTGTAATTACTGAGCAGCTCATTTCTTGTCTCCATTGGGATCTTTGACCATTCATTTTCAGCAATGAGCTCTGACTCTGTTCTTTTACAGTTTTTCACAATTGCTAAAACACTAAACCCCACTGCCTGAACCAAACTCTCAGTGGCCTAAACTCATTTTTCGAATCAAACCCTCTTTTGGCATGAACTTAAACACTGTTCAGGTCCTCTGCTCAATTTGCAAAACCCATCTGCTCTTTTTTGCAAAACCTCAGACACATTCTCAGTCACTAAACACATTTCACAACATTTTTGCAAAATTGTACTCACTGGCAGCAAAATGTGAACACAACTCCAACACAGCTGTCATCTTTTACACACAACTCAAAACTGAACACACATATTTCTAATGATGTGATAAGACCAAGTGTGCACAAAGAAAAGATGCTGGAGACTGAATCTCTGTTACCGTGACCATGCAGTAGTGTGCTTTGGTTTTGTTTGTTTTGTATGTATTTTTTGTTGTGACAATGAATTTAGATGTCACTTTGACTTTGATGCTTTTTTTTTTTTTTTTTTTGCTAAAAGCATTTACAATATGTAAAATAAACATTTTCTGTGCACTGCACACTCTTACAGTTTTTCACAATTGCTAAAACACATTTCTTGAAACCTCCATCCATTTTCTCAAAACCTTAAACACAAATCCAAAAATCCACACTGCATTCACAAAACCTCAGACACTTCTGTCAAAATCAAACTATCACCTCAAAACCAGTTCTCCAGTGTTCAAAACCACACTATGCGTTCAGATCTTACACACAGATTACCTCAGATCGTTCATTAGACACTACATGAAATAACTGAGGACACAGCAGCAGTCCACACTCTGAAACCTGCTGGGTTATTTTCCCAACCCATTTTCTGGGCAGCCCTAGATTTTGTGCAGATTGGGTCACTTTTACCCAAAATTAGGTGAACTGTGTTGACCCAGCAGAGTGAGTTGATGATTTTGTGGCTGAAGGGAAGAGAAGAATCACCATTTTGAACATTCCTGCAACTCCTTCTCTTTCTTGCATCTGGAGACTTCTGGCAACAAACGCAACAGAAAACTGGAGTCCTGTGTTCTCACAGAGGATTATTGAAATGGCTAAGAAGAAAAAGATGTATGACATCCCTCTCCCTATGGACATGTGTGGCTCTGGCTAAGTTGGTAGAGTGGTTGTTTTGCGGTTGTGAGGTTGTTAGTTCAAATCTTTTCCTCTTCATGTCAATGAACTGCACTGAACCCCAGCTGGCTTCCAGTGGAGGGTTTGACAGCCTTGCATGGCAGAGGGCACTTGTGTGTGAATTCCAGGGATTACATTTTTAAAGTAACCTTCCCAGACCCGCTGATAAATCTTGACCCAGCATCAGGGTCAACTCTTCAACCCAAATGGCTGGGTAGAAATAACCCAGCACTGGCTCGGTCCCTTTTGGACCCAGTGCTGGGTTAGCAATTTCACCCAATTTGGGTTATTTTTACAGTAACCCAGCCAAACTCTTCCTGTAATTACTGAGCAGCTTATTTCTTGTCTCCATTGGGATTTTTGACCATTCATTGTCACCAATGAGCTTCAACTCCTTTCGTTTAAATATGTTCTCCATTTTGTTCTCATGGCATGTCCCTCAAAAGAGACACTTTTCTCCAGGCGACATGCTGCTTGGTTTTTAGGGTGTCCCCTCATTAGACCTCTGCACAAAATGCACCTGTATCGTTCTGTGACTGTTAAATTTAAAAGGTCTCTATTTCCAGTAATATATGTTGTCATTTAAAGTTTTCTCAAAAGTAAAGGGTGAGTCTCGTCTCGTCTCTTGATCGAGACACCAATATCGTGTCTCATCTCGTCTCGAGAGCTGAGTGTCTCGTCACACCCCCAATAGTCGTATTGTGTTTCTCCGATTTCATTTTAAATTTTGTAACCTGTAAAAGATCTTTACTTAGTTCTGACTTACGTAAAAGATGAGAGTAGTTTTTCCACCTCTGGTGATGACTGCATCTTATTTTTACTCAGAAATTCTGCCGTAAAGAGGAAATGGCCTTTAAACTAATTTTTTTCCCCTCAACCGGGTAAGGAGATGAGCAGTTTCACACATTTATATCACAACTCCACCACAAACAGGAAATGACATAGCTTGTTGTTTTCAAGTTTGGTTGATTTCTCCAACAGAGGATCAATTGTCGAATGATCAGACATCAAATGGCTTCACTGAGAGTTTTCCTCATTTTGTTGCTTCAGTTTGAAGGTAATTGCTTAAATTTCATGTTTTTTAAATTATTTTCTTTCTTTGCAATCATTGTAAGCAGTTCAATAATTTGTTTTGACAATATCTACAAAATAATCTGACCAAAAGTCAGGATATATTTGTCTAAGAGTTTGAACATGGTAAGATTTTATGAGGAGTTTGCATGTTCTCCCTGGACGTGGATTTTTCTCCAGACACTCTGGCTGAGTTCAGAAGCCCAAAAACATTCTTGTTTGGCTGATTGGTGAATCTATATGATCTGTTGGTGTGAATGTGACCGTGTGTTACTGTAATCACAGATGGGTTTGAATATGAAAAACAAGTATTAACAAAGCAACAGAGAAAGCAGTAAAATGTAAAAATGGAATGAAGAACAAACAAAAGCTTTATTACGAGTGACGACACAAACCTGAACCGTAAGAAATGAATCTATTTGAATCTGAAAGAGTTTTCATTCAACTTTTAGAACAGAAATAGCTGACCTTGCTTTGCACATCACGTCGTGGTCTTTATTACTCTAATTTAAAATGATTTCAATCTAAAATATTTCATTTGTTGTTTTCTTTTTCCATCAGGCATCAGAGGAGGCAAGTCTTTCTATGATCTCTATCAGAGACCTGGAGATGATGTCCTGCTACCCTGTCTTCAGGTGTCATTATCTGACACCAGATGTTCAGATATTGACTGGCTTTACAACAAAGAAGCAAGCAGAACTTTCACTGATGTTCGTGATGGAGAAGTTGAGAGGAGATCACCCCGAGCTGCCAGAATGAATCTGCACACGAACTGCTCTCTGTTCGTCAATAACATCACAGCTGAGGATGCTGGTCGGTACATCTGTCGATATTTGAAGGACACTCAGGAAGACACACATGTTTTTCTCAGCATTTTGACAAGTGAGTGTTTTGATGTATCGGTTATTTTTCTGAAAATAATCTGATTGAAAATCCTTGCTGATTACAGCAAAACCACAGAGAAAATAACAGTTTGTCACGTGTGCAGGATGGAAGGACCCAAGCGCAGGCAGTCAGGCAGAGTTGAGGAGGTTTATTTACAGGAATCCAGGGAACAGGAACGCAAGCCGAGCTGAGGTGCAGGCAGGGACACGGAACACACGGACAACACACAACAAACCGACAAGACACACCAGGAGATTGGGGCTTAATAAAGGGGGCAGGACAGGTGCAGCACATTATGGAGTTAAGGAGACAGAGACCAGGCAGGAGAACATGAGGGCAGACAAACACAAAACAGGACCCGAGCGCCCCCACATGGGTGCAGGGGCACAGGGCGTGACATTGATGTTTTTACTATAGCTATTGTACTTTTTGATTTGTTAACAGATATTACTTATGTTCTAGTTTCACCGTCATCTACAGACAGAGATCCAAATGAAGATGAAGTGAAATTAAGTTGCTTCCTGTTGACATATGAAGGACGATGCAAACCCAGGAGTCTCCGCTGGGTGGATGAGACGGGAGCTGAGCTGGTTGGTGAAGGTGATGGTTTCAAGTATGAAGGACAGAAAAACTGTGCTTCTTATCTGACTGTGAAGCTTCAGACTGAACACAGCAGAAGATACACCTGCCAGTATGTTGATGGAACAGGCGTGAAGATCGAGGCTCACTACTCAACTGTGTCCTCAGTGTCACCAACAGGTGACACAGGTACAATACCAGGTGAGGACTCAAACACACATGACACACTGAACCTTTGAAAATGTGTAGTTCTTTATCAGGGTTTCAGACTGTAGAAAAACATGCACACATTGAAATTCAGAGGATTTCTACATTTTCCTTCTTCTGGTGTTCAAAATTTTACTGCAGAAACATTGTCATAAAAAATTGTCTTCTCTATGAAATCCAATCTTTTATCTTCAGAATGAAGTCGTGTCTTTACAAAATGTAGCCAAAATCTCCATGTGACATCAATATGAATTGTATTTTCCTGCAGTTTCCACCGACTGGTCTCCTCTGAGATACACCACGTGGGCTCTGCGCATCTCATTATTGATCCTCATGATGGTCATCACGGCTCTGATCATCAGAGGCAGAGGTGAGAACTTTCACATCGTATCACAATTTGAACTCTGAACTTCAGTATGACTCTGGATCTGTTTGCAGGAAGCAGCAGGCAGGTCAGAAACAACAGAGTGAGTATAAACAAAGGATTGAACCGTCACATTAAATCCACATGTTCTGTGTTGATGAGATCATTCATTTGATCATTATTGATGATCACAGATTGTGAAGATGCATTGCAGCAACTCTCTGGAGGCACCGTAGTTTATTCAGTCCCCTCAAGCCTCTTTTTCAGATTGTTTCCTGTTTTATTTTACAGGTTCGTTACATCAAGACTGATGATGGTGGAGCAGTGAACTATGAAAATGTAGAACAGCGTCTGTCTCCTTCCACGCTGCACTGACCTCCAGCAACAACAACTCTCCATGCTAACATGAACTGTTTTGATTCCTGACTTAAAAATTCAACATGCTGACAGATTTTAGGATTAATGTCTCCTTCATACAGATGAGGTTAACAGGTTGTAGGTTCAGATCGAAGAAGATTAAAATTTGATGCTCTTTGTGAATCCTTGAGGTTTAAGAGTAGAAAGCCAGAAACCTCAGACTCAACTTGAGTCCTTCCAGCCATATTTCAACAAAAAACAACTGACTCTCATTAGAAGAATTGCTGAGAAACAAGATTAATGTTCCTGAAGAATTTAAAGAAAGTAATCCAGACATTTATCTTCATTTTACTGTCTTTCTTGCTCTATATAAAAAATATTCACAGAAAGCTTAACTGAAGTCAACAGCATGAGTCCTGGTCTTAACACCGACTTTCTGTCAGTCAGAACACTTCAAAATGTTACTGTTGGTTCACAGAGATCAGAACTCTGTAGGTTTGAAACATGGCTAAACTGCTATTTTGATCAACTGTTGTGCAAGTTAGTGAAAAAACAGAACTTTAGTTTCTTCTTTGAAAAGTGATTCATCAGTTTCTTCAGTTCAGCTGAAGTTTACATCAGTTTGTGGGAGGAAGATGCTCCAGACACCGGAGAGATACAGACACGCTTCTTGAAAGAAACTAATAAAGACCTGATGATAATGAGAAGAAGCAGCAAGAAAACAGCAGAGATCAACTATCGAGAACATTTAGACAGCAGTAAGCAGCTCTTAATCAAGCATGGAGATAGAGAAGAAAAAAAAACCCTTCACAGAATCAGACAGCGACTGTGGATACGGGTTATGATCGACTTTCATCAGAGGACTGAGTCAGTTCAGAGTAAATCAGGTGTAAACTTAATTCATATTAAGTTTTGGACAAGTGAAAAAACAAAGTGAAAAGTCAAAGAACAGAAAGACAAACAGAACACCCCATTACATGAACAACATGAAAGAGTCAGCATCATGTGCCAGTGTCTTTCACATGCATGAAAAGGAGCAGGAAGTAGAAATACTTATTCAGTCCTACTTCTTCACACCGTTGCCTTTACCTCAATTTGCAAAAACAATATATCTTTATAATTATCACCTAATAATAGACTACAAATATGCTATAATGTGAACAGTTAAAACACACCCATCTCTCAAAACAGAACATTTTTTAAAATAACCCAGAAATACGTTATTCTTTACTTTACGAATCATTTCAATAATTTAAAATTCAACAAGATCCTTTAATTTAACATTGTATTTTAATTGTGAAAATTGTGGATTGGTTTGTTCTTGAAGGCCAACATTGTGTAGAAATCTTATTGCTCTTTTTTTGCAGAAAAACATGTTTTTTCAAGGAACTTGCATAAGTATTTCTCCATCCCTCCACACAGTAAGTTAGATGAGGTGGTGTCAGTGAGTTGGACAGAATATAGAGAGAATTCTGCTCTAACAGCACTTAGCTTTGGTCAGGACTGAGATGCTTTTGGATATTTTCTTCCGAATTTGTTTTATTCGAGGTTCCAGCAAATCTTGTCATCAATCAGTACTGATGTGTTTTATCATGATTTGTTGATGCACTGTATCTTCTACATTTATGATTCTTTCACTCTTGATTTTACTCAGTCTTTATTTGTAGTATTTCTTGACGTCTGTATTTTCACTTTATCGAATATTTTATTGATGTTTTGTTCGGTTCTGGTAATTTGAAGCACTTTGAGTTGCTTTGTTGTGGAATTGTACATTTAAAAATAAAGTTTTCTGATCCAGCATTCAAGCATTTTGAAGTAAATATTGATGATTGAAGCTCACAAGACTGTTTATTTTCAGAAGTTTTAACAAATCTTGAGAGGTTTTTTACATTTATTTATTGAATCAATCAATTCTGTTAAACTAAACGCAAATGAACACATTCTTAACCAAGTAGAACTGACATTTACTTTCGGCAGTTTTAACCAGAATCACAACAGAATTATTATTTTCAGTCTCACAATTTTGAAACCACATTGCACTGACAGGACATAAAGCTGGACTCCATATTATCTCGACATCATGAAAGAAAAAAAAAAAAGAACACTCATTAGATACTTTCAGTACACTGGTGTAACTTGGTAATTGAAGGAATATTAGAATGGCAAAACATGCATGGAGAATGAGAAGAAATGATTGAAAGTTCTTTTAATCTGTGGATGATTCAGGATTGATTTGTTACATTCGAAAAAAGAAAAAGTTAAAATGGAATAATTATTGAATAAAATTTGAGGAGTCTATTTTTGTAGCCTGCTCCTGATGTAAGGGCAGCGCAGGCGGACTTTCAGCGCAGGAAGTCAACGAGGCGTGTTCAGAACATTTTGCAGTTTTGGTGAAGGGGCGCACAGCAGCGCAGCCACGCCTCCATCCCGCCCACCGGAGCAAGTGTAGCAAGAGGGAGGAGAGAAAGTGGGTTTAATCCAGCTGAGTGTAATCTCGACCAGTCAAATGAACACCTCTCCTCATTTTTGAATGCACTGCAGCGAAGCACACTACCAAATTAATATGATTAAATACATTTTATATCCTGGCTGCTCTGCCACATCCCAGACTGTCTGAGGGGAGTTAAGCTTATTTCTGCTTCTTTGTGCCACAATTCTGGTTAAGATGCACATTAATCATGAATGAAAAACTTTGTCTTGTACCTTGAAAGAATTACATGCTTCATTGTGAGTATATTTGTGTGCACATTACTTATTGATTAAATATGACCCGAACCCCACCCCCACTCACTCAGAAGCAGAAAAACAAAAAATAAACTCTAATACTAAAACCACAAACCAACAAAGTACATGATTCTATTTTTGTATAATTAATCTCTTGAATAGCTTGGGGAGCCGGACAAATGAAATAAAAATGCAGATCCTGGATAAAAACCAGCAGCTACAGCGGCTCATTCTGGACTGGTTTGAGGACCACTGAATTAAATAAACGCCTTCAAATGTGCTGCCATTCGAAATTTGACTGAACAGCCATGGAGGAACACACGAGCAGCAGACAGCCAAACTTCTCCCAGGAGGAAACTGATGTGCTGGTCTGGAAGATCCAAGCTCGCAGTACCTGCCAAAAGTTTCCCCAAGCGAAGCATACCACTGTAGAAGGTTCTGGGCTGGATCAAGAGCAGGAACAGGAGGGGGGTGGTTTGCACTGATTTTATATATGGTTTAGGATTTAATTTATTCATTTGGGTGATTAGTTCAGTTTATTCTTCAGTATGGGTTTTGTTTTCTTTAGATTATTATAATGGAGTTTGAAATGGACGATTTTAACATACTTTTAGTGAACTAATATTATGTTTTAACCCTATACAGATTTTATGGTTTTACCCACTTAAGGTGAATGTATTTAAAGTCCTGAAGACCTTCACTCAGGGGAGTTGCTGCTTGGTTCTGCTCTGCTGCTGGGGAAGCTGTGCTCCATTGAAATCCGTGCACTCATGCACTTTTTGGCATTTTATCATTTCTTTGCCACATGAAAATAAAAAAGAAGTGGACCACTTGACCTTGTCTCATGTCTTCTTGCTGCTCACTGTTTTCCACCACTCCTGCTGTCCTGCTGACACTGTTGCTCGATGGTGGTTTATGCTGCAGCAGCTGGTTTGATCAATGTAGTGTCTTTCTTTGCGTGTAAAGTTTCTTTCAGTCTTAAAATTGGTTTTGATTTCATTTTTTTTTTTTTTAAGTTTTGAATTATTCTTTCTGTCTTGGTTTTCAGATGAGTAACATAAATTATTTGGCTGATGTCTTATCGACTCAACATGAGGCGGCTTTTCAGGCTTTTGACCACAAATACCAGCCCATATTATTTCAATTTTGGTTCCACATTCAGATGTGCCTGAACTTTTCAACAGTTCGTAGCGAATTATACCAAAATGTTTTCCTCTGCGATACATTCTTCATGGACAGTATTTCAACTCAAAGCTCCAAATTGGTCTGGAAGCTTGTTTTCGCTGGATTTCTCACCAAACAGGGAACTCCTCCTTTTATTTCACCACTGACATGACATAGTGGAAACTGCAGCATGACATATTTCCTCATTTCACAGAAAAAGGTTCCTGATTTCCTGTTGACAGAATGACACAGAATGACTCTGCTCACGTTGATGCTGGTTTTTCTGCTTCAGAATGGAGGTAAGGCTCTTATGTGTTAATTATTCCATAGTTTGAAACTGAAATGGTTTCAAGATACTTTTGATCCTTTGTTTGAACTGTGGAAGTGGTGGACACTTATAGGAGGATCACATTTATTCCTGCAGTGTCAGTGGGATGTCGCTCTGCAGAGAAACTGATCTGTAAACTCTGATGATATTAAACTTCATCTGTTCAAATACATGATATTAGTGAGATGATGGTTATCTCGTTATTCATTGTGGAGCAGGTTATTTCTGGTTTGTGGGACAGCGTCTCGTCCAGTCTCATTAAATGTGCGTCAACATTATTTTACCTCACATTTCAGGCTCTTGTGAGCTTGATAAGGTTAAAAGCAGAATCTGTCGTTCAGTGTTGAAAACATACATCGAAATGATTAAGTTGAAATTATTTGAGTTTAATGATTGGTAATAATTTGATCAGAATGATTTGATTTGGAGCAAATTGATTTCTGTTAAAAAGTGAATTTAACAAAGGAGAATTTTTTTTAATATAACAAACTGAGATAAAGGATGATATTAAAAGTGGTTTTGGTGGTTGTTTCAAATATGCAAATAAATTAAACTGATATCAGTAAATTTAAATATTCCTTTGCAGCAGTATTTGGAGAATGTGAATAATAGTTTAACTTTAAAATTTTAGTTAACTTTACTGACTTAAAGTGATGAACTGATTTCACTTAATGGATTAGATTGATATAGGTGGTTTTGTTTTGTTTTGTTTTGACGCATAAAATATTTGACTTTGCTTTGGACTTATCATGGCCTGCATTATTTCACTCAAAATGTTTGATTTGTTATTTTCTTTTCACATCAGGCATCACGGGAGAGATCTCTGTCTATCATCTCTATCAGAGACCTGGAGTTGAGGTCTTGTTACCCTGTCTTCAGGTGTCATTATCTGATACCAGATGTTCAGGTATTGACTGGCTTTACAACAAAGACGCAAGCAAAACTTTCACTGATGTTCGTGATGGAGAAGTTCAGAGGAGCTCACCCCGAGCTGCCAGACTGAGTCTGCACACTAACTGCTCTCTGATCATCAATAAAATCACAGCTGAGGACGCTGGTCGGTACATCTGTCGATATTTGGAGAAGTCTCGGGACGACACACAGGTGTTTCTAAACATTTTGACAAGTGAGTGTTTTTTTCCAACAGTAATCTGATTGTAAATCCTTGTTGATTGCAAAACCACAGAGAAAATAACAGTTTGATGTTTCTACTACAGACAGATATTCCACTTTTTCCTCTGTTAACAGATATTATTTCTTATCTTCTAGTTTCACCATCATCAACAGACATAGATCCAAATAAAGATGGAGAAGTGACATTAAGTTGCTTCCTGTTCAAATATGAGGAACCGTGTAAACTCAGGAGTCTCCGCTGGGTGGATGAGACGGGAGCTGAGCTGGTTGGTGAAGGTGATGGTTTCAAGTATGAAAGACAGGCAAGCTGTGTTTCTTATCTGACTGTGAAGCTTCAGACTGAACACAGCAGAAGATACACCTGCCAGTATGTTGATGGAACAGGTGTGAAGATCGAGGCTCACTACTCAACTGTGTCCTCAGTGTCACCAACTGTGTCCTCAGTGTCACCAACTGTATCTTCAGGTACAAGAACACACTGCATGTTGAATCATAAATGGAAACTTAAGATGAGCTTACAAAATAAACTTTACTACATGAAGCACTTATTTTCACAATTAATAATCAATCTTCATCTGATGATAGGTCCCACCAGTGATAAAGCCTTCATCTTCATCATCGGGGGAGTGGTCGGGCTGCTGGTGTTGTTACTTGTCATCGCAGTGATTCTACTGAAATGCAGAAAACAAGCCAAAGCAGCAAAAGGTCAGTAAAACTGAACAAATGCAGCTTTTAAGTCTATGAGAAAGTTTATTTCTACTTAACAACACTTTCAAAATACTATCATGGAGTCAATTAAATGTTTTTAATGGATACTGGAAGAAAATCAAATAACCAGACAGCAAAGTGTTAGGGGTTACTCTGCTTCAGTTTATGACTCTTTCTGGATTTGAAGACTTTGTTTAAAACTTTCAGCAGGACATTTTTATTCCTGCTGCTCAGCATTTGTAGTGAATATTACTATTTTTGTCTTCCTCCTGTGTTCTGTCTGCACTGAGAAAAGAAAGTAGCTGGACCAACTTCAGTGAATTGTTTCATGTGATACTGAGAGTTAAAACAAAAAGTTATTTCACTCAAGAAAACTCCCTTCACTAAGTTGTAATAATTTAAAATTTCATTTTAACATAAATTCATCTGAGGTGGATCAATGTTTTAACTGAAGTCATGAATCAAAGTACAACTCATAAAATGTATTTTTAATTAATCCACTATCTGAACCATCCTGTTAAAGGTTCCCACAGCCAACTTACAGGCAGGGTCCATCCTGGAGAGGTCTTCAGAGCATCACACAGGGACAGGCTACCACACACACCTCCAGGAAATTTACTTGACACGCAAGTCGTAGACACACAGAAAGTAGACCCATGTTTTTTGGTTTTTTTTACATATTATGCAAATATTGCATCTTCCATTTAAGTTATGTATCCTTGTCATCTGACATGTGGTTAGTGCTGTACTTCACAGTATTTTTATGTTATTTTCATCCATTTTATTCATTGGAAACAACAACCAGTGAATACTGAAACATGTCTAAAGAAGTCCCACAGTCCCATCACACAGACAAAAGAAAGAAAGAAAAAAGAGAGTGAAATTAAAAATAAAAAAACATGAAGGTCAGACTAGGTAGAGGTTTCAAGGACTTGTAATGTGGGCTGAATATTGTTAGTTTTGTTGGTAAAGTTTTTGGGATTCCCTTGGCACCACACAGTGACTCTCCCTTCTGTTTTTCTTTCTTTTTTTAATGTGAGCTGTAACCGAAGCACTTGGCTTAAATTCCTGTTGACAACCGGAGCAAACGTCAAGACAAATTATATCTCTAAGTTAAACTTCTGATTCTAAAGAAACTTCAGTTCAGCTTGTCATGGCAAGTCCATGAGGCAAAAGCTCCTCTCTTCTGATTGGCTGTGGAGTCAGTCGATTTCAGTTAAGCCCCGCCTTTTTCTCCATCGACTGAACGTACAGATTATTTTAACCAAATATACATACGTGCAGTGCAACAATGTGTGACTTGTGCTGAAGGAGAAAAGAATCTGTGACTCTTCAGGAATAACTTCATATTGATACAGGAGCACAGATGTGTTTTTCATGGGTCTGTCAATAGATTAAAATATTTAATCGCTTTTTTTGCATGATTGTCCATAAACTCTGGAATAATTGCAAATTGACCGTACCGTTTTTATCTATTCTAAATGTACAATCAAGGGAAATTTTTAAAGTTCTTAATATTCTCATCAACATGAGAGTGGCCAACTGCCAACCTCTAAAACGTGAAGATAATGCGGAACTGCAGAAAAGCTGTAATACCGGGGAAATTCCAGCAGGGGACGATAATGTTGTTTTCAAAAAGAGCCCGGGTCTCACTGGAAACCATTCAAAAATGCAGATTTTCGGAGTGCAAATAAACATATTAAGCGTCTGGTTTCAGAACCTGTTTTGGTCTCTATCAATAGTTTCTACAACCATGTCGGCTTCACCAAACTCTAATTTTCACATAAATCATCTGTTGATTTATTTTATGAGTTAAGTTTTGCATAACTCGCCCTATCACAGCAACAGAAAAAAAATATGAGCTTCTAAGTTTTTTAATCTGTGACTTGTTAAATAAGATTGTGCATCTGCAATTAAGGACTTGTGAATGTGTAAGTTTTGTGTTGTATTTGTGAAGAGAAAGAAAGTCTACAAGTATACAACTTAGGATACACACCTACAAATTTTGCTGACAAGTGCTCAAACCTTTCTCACCAACAATACCTCCGCATAGCAGTGTTGTCCTGGCCTGATGTTTAAGGCCTGTGCTTTGCTTTTAGTTTTTCAAATTAAAAACAATGATGTTATATTTTATCTTATTGTTGGAATTTTACAAACTGAGTGGGTAGAGTAAAAAAAAAAAAAAAAAAAAAAAAACTTAAACCAAACTCTCACCATGTAATCTTGTGATTGTACTGATGAATAATGACTGAAATCTCACTTTTTTATTCTAGATGTTCCCAAACTGGCCAATATCCCAGTAAGTATTTCCTGAAAAGAATTGATAACTTCATAAAAGCCCCATACAAGTAGCCACTTTCTCACCAGCAACAAAGCATGTTACTGGTGATTTTTCTCTCTTTCTTTATCAATTAACTTTGATGCTACAGCTTTAGAAATGTCTGCATTGTTATGCACCCGTCCATCTGCATTTTTCATGATATCTATTTCTTCTGAAGTGCTCACTTAATAAATCCTCTCCATAAGAGTCAAACCGTGGTTCGCCATCTTGGAATATTATGTCATCGCGATGGACCAGCATGAGCAGAACGACCGGACTGTTGTGCCTATAATTTACATATAATTCCATGAACAAAGGAGAATTAAACAGACACATTTCAGGTGTTTACATGGTCATTTTAGAGTAGAGTGGAGTGGAATTGGTGTCAGCAGCAGTGAGGTGTTCCCTAATGACTGATAAGAACCATCAAATGTCACATTTTTTTATAAACTCCTGTTTTTTTCCAGGAAGAGACAGATGAGACCTATGCCACAGTGAATGAGCATCACACCGCTGATCATAAAAATGTAAGTAGTTCAACTTGATCTGATGATTTAAGCTTCAACCACTGAAGCATAATAAGGTTACACTATTTGTCACTCTGAGATTCTAATATTGTGTCATGATAGTTTAATTTCTAATTTTTTTTCTGTTGTTTTTAAACGTTTGTGTTGACACTCAGGATGAGACAGAGATCAGTCTGACCTACGCCACTGTGAGCCTCACTAATCTAAAGGTCCATCAGAAGAACAAGGTGAGTCCCTCTATTTAAAACACTGACCTGAAGAAAGAAATGAAAACTCCTCTGAGTCCAACACTGTAAAGTTTATCAAAGAGTGACCTTTTTGCCGTGAATCACATAAAAACTCTTGTTTGTGTTGTTCAGGTCAAAGTCAAGGAAAAGGAGGAAGAAGTGACTTATTCTACTGTCAGGACTCGGTGAAGACCAAACTGAAAACTCCCAGAATGCCTCGGGGTCAGAATGTCGTCACTCATAAGAAGAAAATCGTGTTGCACTTTTGATGGTCAAAAATATGGAGAAAAAAAAATCCATATTTACAGACAGAAACAGAGCATATAGTGTAATATAAGTTAAAAATGTGATAGACATTGACATTGTGATACTGATGTAAGTTGATCTCTTTGTGGTTTGGGTTTAGTGTTTAATTATTTCTTCTTTAAGTTTCTCATCTGAACATGTTTTATTTAAAATACAGCAGTTGTTTTCGTAACACCTCTGGACTAGTTACAATATATTCCTGATTCGTAGGAACAGTGCTCGGTTCGACTGCTCGAGCAGCGATGAGTGTAGGTTTGTTAAAGACCACAGACCAGAAAATCAGCTTAAATTTCAGTCTTATATTTATATCGAGGACAGAAAACAAAAACAAAAAAGCAAACAAACAGTTGAGGAAGAGATGCCAGATGTTTCACTATCGCTTTAAAATAAATTAAATTTTCTTTCCCCTTCTTTTCAAGTGATTTGGTTTCTCAATTGATTTTCAGATTTAAACCTATTATTTGGTCTAAAAGGATAACGTTTTCTCATCCAAAGAGATTGCTTTTCATTTCAAGTTTTATATTTCACTCCAGTTTAGTTCTACCTGCAAGTTTAGTTCTTTCGTTTACATATGAAGTTCAAGTTATATCCCTTTTCAAGCTATATCCCTTTTCAACTTTGAGCGCTTTCAGTTTGTTTCACCAGCCAGTGTTTACATTTCAAGTAACACTGCTACAATATCATCATGTATGGTTGACAACAACAAGATAAAATAAAATGCACAACTCAAATTAATTCAGCAAAAGACGGAACAACCTTCTTTCTCACAAATGAATGTCTCTGTCCTTTAAAGGCAACTCCGGTTTTTTTTACACCTGGACCTTATTTCTAGGTGTGTGCATGCTCATATACTCACTCAGACAAACATCGTGCAGCTAGGAGTCCTTCAGAAGTTATTTAGATCCAACCGATTTAGCCGCACTTAGCGGGGGCCACGGCAATGGAGCTTCAGTGCGGGACATAATCTCTGCACAATCGCTCATTTTGGCTATATTTCTTCATCCATCGCCAGTGTTATCATAAATTCAGCTCGTCTACCGTCTCCAGGTGGGTCAGCTGACAGTTTTCGCTAACTTAGCCACAATTAGCTCGGATGGGAACGTTGTTGAGCTCCTCTCGGCAGCAGAAAGGCACTTTGAGTCGGCCTCGGCTGTCACGGCGCCCGGGCATCTGACTCACCAGGAGGCTGCATAAAATCAGCTCGTCTCCCATCTTCAGATGGGTCAGCTGACGGCCAGGGGCGGCCGACGCGTGGGTCCGGTCGCCTGCCTGCGGAGCCCGACCGGGCCTGGAGGCTAGGCCGCTGGGTTGGGGGAACCGTCCGCCACAGCGGCGGCGGCGCTGGGCACCGTGCCGGGCGGGGGGCCCCCGTGGCGGCCCCGGGTTGCCTTTCGGTCCGGGGTTGGATGCTCAAAGCTCTGCTCTGATGGGATCTGCTCCACTTCGCTCTTCTCTGACACCTCGCTAACTTAGCCACAATTAGCTGGGATGCTGAAGCTTCTCCTGTCAGCCGCGCCGCGGCCCCCCCATGCCCCGCGGCCCACGCACAGGGCTCCTCGCCCGGCTTGGAGACCTCCAGAGACTCTCGGTGAAGAGAGACTTCGCTGTTCTCTGACTAGGGGTGCAGCGATTAACCGGTTTTTCTATTGACCGTGGTTTTAAACGTCACGGTTATATAACCGCAGACATTCCGCAACACCGGTTATTTCCGCCCACAACAGTCCGTCATTTTAGACTCCCGTGTGGCGCAAAATGCAGCCAAAACAGTCCCTTTTCCTCTCTCTTTCTCACTTTGTCTCCGCACGACTTACCGTATTGGCCCGAATATAAGACAATGTTTTTTTCCAGAAATTGAATCCTCAAAAGTGGGGTCGTGTTATAATCGCGGACTTACAGTAGATGGTCAATACGCATCCGCGCCGCTAGATGGAGCAAAAGTATCACTGACCAGAGAGCGAGTGGCGTGATGAAAAGAGATCAAATGATCTGATGAAAAATGGCGGATCATCTGGAACGAAGGGGCTCGAATGCTGGACAACTGAGCAAACAACAGAGGCAAAGTTATGATACCAACTTTAAACTGATGGTGATCAACGCAGCAGAGTCATCAAACAACTGCCAAGCCGCCAAGAGATATGGTGTAGCAGAGGCTCGTTCGATATTGGAGAGTGTGACAGCCCCCCTGCTGGTGGTCTGTGGTAGCTCATGAGTGGGAGGAGCTGAGTGCGTCCTGGGGCTGCGCCACTTCCGGCCGCCCCTGTTAAAAGCCGGGCTTCCGCCTTCCTCTCTAGCTCACTTCTGGAGCTCGCCTCTCAAGCTTGCTGCTGGAGCTCGCTTCTGGGGTTTGCTTCTTGGCTCTCTCCCTGCTGCAGCTCGCTGGTGCCGCTCTCTCTCCGGGCTGCCAACCTCCACCGACTCTGCCATGCACCGAGTCTGCCTGCCACGCCGCCTGTTTTCAGGTTAACTGACTGATTTGCTCACACACACATTTACACTGATCTCCCGCACGCACACCCGCACCTTTACAACACCTCACACACTCACCTGCCGGTGATTCCATTTACTGATTGCAACCAACATGCACTACAGCTGACTGCATACTGACGACACACTGATACCCTTTTTGTATTTGCAGCTTTTAGATTAATTAAAGAGAAGAAACCAAATTAATGATTAAATAAACTATTTAAACTTCCGCCGTTGTCCTGTCCCCTCTTTCTTTTGTTGCGGTCTTGAGCCGGGCCGTAACAGAGAGCACAGAAAAAAAAACGCCTACAGATGCTAACACTATGAGAAAAGCTTTCCGTGGTCCCAAGAGACGCTTCAGAGAGACTGATAGAAGGGTGAGTGAATACATCACTGAAAAAACGGAAAGACGGAATGTCCACCACCAGAGCCGTGATTCAGCTGAAGGCACTGAAAAGTTATTTACATCATTTATGCCAGGGGTGGGGAACCCTGGTCCTGGAGGGCCGCAAACCTGCATGTTTTCCATGTCTCCCTGCTTCAACACAGCTGATTGCAATGAGGCTCGTTATCTGGCTTTCTGCTGGACTTGGCCATGAATCTTGATTCGATTCAGGTGTGTTGAAGCAGGGAGACATGGAAAACATGCAGGTTTGTGGCCCTCCAGGACCGGGGTTCCCCACCCCTGATTTATGCAGTTTGGACCCCTTGAGGCTTCTTGTTTGTTGCTTATTGTTTCTTATTTTGAGAAAGAGAATATATTTTTTCATTTTATATCTCGTGAAATGTTATCTCAGTTGTGAGTTTTTGAGTTTATAATAATTGTGTAATAAAAAGTTGTTTTATGAGTGACCTTACTGTCTTTAGCATTTTTTTTTTTTTCCACAAAATGATCTTTGAAAAATAGGGGTCGTGTTATAATCGGAGTCGTCTTATATTCGGGCCAATACGGTACTTAGCGGGCGAACCACAACAACACACAGATGTATGAGAACAGACCAGAGACAAGTAGACGAGGAGATATCGAGAGAAATAGAGAAGCAGTGTTTGCAAAAGGCATTAAAATAGACGGGAACCATTGTCTGTGTCTCAGACATAGGAGCTGCAGCCCACGAAGCTTGGGAGAAACGAGCTCAGCTAACCGGGCTCTATGCTCTATGCTAACGTAGCCACCATGGCTAGTGGAATAGAGCTAATGGCAGACATCACTGAGCAGGCAGATGAAACTCAACCCGACAAAAATGACTGCAATCTTACCGCATAAAATGGCATAAAACCCTGCATCTGGGTTTCCGTTATCCGGTAATGACCGGACTTTGACCGGTAAAATCTGCCGAAGTCCAACATATTTTAACACCACCGGTCAAAATGTCCCATGAAAAATATTCCCTCCAAGCTCAGTTTTTATTTGAATATTCCCTCCAAGCGAAGTTTAAATTAAAAAAGGCAGTTTCCACGTTATTTTATTAAAAAGCAACAACAATAAAACCCCGACTCTTATCTTTTTCAGGCAGAACTAAACTTGTAGCACATGTTTCCTTACTCCGACAAAGCACTGAGTACAACAACAATACAGCGGGAGACTTATGTCGAAACAGGCAAAACTTAAAGAATTTTTTAACTAAACAAAATAGTTCAGACTAGAAAGGGTTAGAGCCCAAATGTCATAGTCACTGTCAAAGTGCGGATCCTAACTGTCATTATTGGGGAGCTGTCCGCGGACTCCGCTGTTTTCCAGTCCACACCTTAATGCAGGGCTCTCAACTCTCACACATTTCAGCCCATTCACACGCCACACCTCACAGTTCTTACACAAATAACTCCACCCCTGTCAGAACTTAAAAAAATCAAAAACTAATAAAACTATTTATGAATACAGAATGCACTGACTACTTTCAGGATGGAAGGACCATTTCACCAAGTATAACAAAAAGTGTTTCTGAACAGGACTGCTAACCCTGGCTTTAACTTGTGGTTGATGAAAAAATGTAAAAGTTGAGTCAACGTATAAATCTGCAAAAGTTCCGATGCCTAATCTGTTGGGAAGTAAATCTGTGCCATCTGATTTTGAGTTATAAATTTCATACCCGATTTTTTTTTTTTTTTTTTAACCTCGAAATCAGACTTTGAATTTCAAAAGTACCGTATTGGCCCGAATATAAGACGACTCCGATTATAGCACGACCCCTATTTTTCAAAGATCATTTTGTGAAAAAAAAAATGCTGAAGACAATAAGGTCACTCAAAAAACAAATGTTTATTGTACAATTATTATAAACTCAAAAACTCACAACAGACATAACATTTCACAAGATATAAAATGAAAAAATATTACTATTATAATAAGATTGTTCTTCTTTCTGCTCCTTTTCTTTCATTTGTTTTGTGTCCAAACAGACATTGTTGTATTCTTATCATTTTTTTGTTTTTGTGTTGTTGTTTTAAACGAAAGAAACAAATAAATAAATAAATAAAAATAAATATCACTACAATATTGAATAAAAAATATATTCTCTTTCTCAAAATAAGAAACAATAAGCAACAAATAAGAAGCCTCAAGGGGTCAAAACTGCATAAATGATGTAAATAACTTTCCAATGCCTTTAGCTGAATTACGGCTCTGGTGATGGGCATTCCGTCTTTCCGTTTTTCAGTGACTCACCCTTCTATCAGTCTCTCTGAAGCGTCCACTCTTGGACCACGGAAAGCTTTTCTCATAGCGTTAGCATCTGTAGGCGTTTTTTCTGTGCTCTCCAATAAGAACAAGGCGATCTGCTCCACCAGATCTCCTGGCGGCTTGGCAGCTGTTTGATGACTCTGCTGCGTTGATCAAGATCAGTTTTAAGTTGGTATCATAACTTCGCCTCTGTTGTTTGCTCAGTTGTCCAGCGTTCCAGCCCCTTCGTTCCAGATGATCCGCCATTTTTCATCAGATCATTTCATCTCATTTCATCGCTCCGCTCGCTCTCTGGTCAGTGATACTTCGGCTCCTTCTAGCTGCGCGGATGCGTATTGACCATCTACCGTAAGTCCGCGATTATAACACGACCCCACTTTTGAGGATGCAATTTCTGGAAAAAAAATATTGTCTTACATTCGGGCCAATACGGTACTTCAATTTCTACTACTGATTTCTTTTACAGTGTTTAAGAAAATGCAGTGTAAAAAAAATTTGATGTTCAAAATTCAGCATCTGAAATTCAGAGTCAACATCTGGGTAACCAGACAGAAGCAATCGATAACTGAATCAAATCATTCAACATCCAGCCGATCAAGTTGTGTTCCAGGTAGCAGATCATGTGACCCACAACAGGAAGGTGGTGAAACCTGAATGACTCAGATGATCAGGACTGTCAACCACAGGTGTAAATGGTGGCGCTTCAGTGAGTGTATTTACTCATTATTTACCATTTGTATTCATTAAATTCATCAGTTAGATATTACCAAACACATTTCACGTCAATGTAAGTTTTTAAAAAGTAGCTACATGAAACTTTTTTTTATGAGGTAGCACCTCAATTACGGCTGATTCATGATAGCTGGCAAGAAATATCTGATATTTTGATAAACAAATGAAGATTAAGTTACTGGCTTTGTCACTAACCCGAAACTCCAAAACAACTCCAAGCAACAAACATTTGAAATGAATGAAATAAAGAAAACTTTGGTTTCTTCATACCTCACAGAATGTCCACTTAACTGCACAATGGGATAAAACAGTTTTTGATGTAGTCTTAGAAATACTTCAGTCTCTGGCTCAGGGGAGCATCATGTGGTGTAATTTTGGCACAAAATCATACCACCCCTTCAAGTATATTTGGCAAATAAAGAAAAAGTCTAAGCAGTTTCAGAATGTTTTGCCACACCCACTGTACTGTTAAGCAACCAATGTGTTCTTTGACAGTGTTGGTGTGTGTTCTTTAGGTTTCATGGTGATCAGGGATCATTGTTTATATGTTGCAGTTCATGGCTGGAAAGAACAGCTTTATAAGTGGGAAGACTTCACAGCCAACGGTTTGTTCAGTGAAATAGATCCTACTAAATAAATCTGTCATGTAGGGGTTGTATGTTAACACACAGCTGCTAGCAGGAACACTAGAACTGATCAGACTTGCAAAGTGTAATGACAGGCAGGGTGTGTAACAAGATTACTGTAAATACAGTGGTTTATGCATCAACACATGACACATGACCCAGTTCCAGAACCAGACTTTCATTGCTGCTGGTCAATTTTGTGAGCTGGTTCTTGGTCTGTGAACGAACTGATCAGAGGATAACAATGGCTCTGGTTTTGAGTTAGAAGAGACAATGAATCATACTTTTCATTATCATTGTATTACTGTTATTGCTTTGAAAAAAGAAATAAAAACCTTGTTGCAAAAAAAAAAAAAAAAAAACCCAACACGGTTCATTTAACTTTAAACACCCGTTTTTCTGTTGACAATCATTGCTGCCTTCATCAGTGTGTCCCAGCTGTCAAGATTTTCTCTGATGATAAAATAATGATGTTGGTCGCTGGTGGTTTATGCTGCAGCAGCTGACTTGATTAATTTAGTGTCTTTCAATGCATGTACTGTTTCTTTCAGTTTCAAAGTCAGATTTTAATTTGTTATTGCTTTAAATGTATCTCTCTTTTTGTCATGGTTTCCTTTAAAAAATCAGAAAGATGAGTTACATGAATTATTCAGCCGTCGTCTTATCGACTCAACATGAGGCGGCTTTTCAGGCTTCTGACCACAAACACCAGCCTGGTTAGCTGTTTTTGTAATAATTCTCTGTAGCGCATGCCAAATTTGGTTCCACTTTCAGAGATGCGCCTGGACTTTTCAACAGTTGGCAGAAAAATGTTTTCCGCTTCAGCACATTCTTCATGCTCAGTATTTAAACTCAAAGCTCCAGATTGGTCTGGAAGACATGTCAACTTGTTTTTGCTGGATTGATCACCAAACAGGACACTTCTCCTTTTATTTCACCACTGACATGACAGTGGGAATTGCACCACTATGTATTTCACCATTTCAGGACCAAAAAAAAAACTTCACTGTGATCAACACATATTCAGCCAAATGTATGACTGCTTTGTGTTGCTCCAACAACACCAACTGTGAGAAGAAATACTGTTTCTTTTAGTTGTATCTCTTGTCTGATCAGTGGAGCCACTCAAACATGATAAACTGAAAAACTCTCATGAGAAGCCGTTGGTGGGCGTTGCTGCCAAGTTCTTTTCTTTTTTTGATAGTTCATATGTTGAGCAGAAAGAGGAAGCAGCTCAGTGTCTCACAGATTTCGTGTCAGAGAAAAAGCCTCATATTGATTTCCTGGTGGCAGAATGACTCTGCTCATGTTGATGCTGGTTTTTCTACTTCAGAATGGAGGTAAGGCTCTTATGTGTTAATTATTCCATATTTTGATACAAGATACTGATATGAAACAACATACTTTTGACACTGTATTTGAACTGTGAACGTGGTGGACACTTACAGGAGGATCACATTTATTCCTGCAGTGTCAGTGAGATGTCGCTCTGCAGAGATACTGATGTGAAAACTTTGATGAATTCCATCTGCTCAAATACATGATATTAGTGAGATGATGGTGATTAAGTCATTCATTGTGGAGCAGGTTATTTCTGGTTTGTAGGAAGCCTCTCATCCAGTCTCATTAGATGTGTGTTGACATGATTTAACTTCACATTTCAGGCATTTGTAAGTTTGATTAGATTAAAAACAGAATCTGTAGTTCAGTGTTGTAAATATACATCCAAATGATTAAGTGGACATTATGAAACTGAGTTTAGTGATAGGTAATAATTAATGATTTGACTTGGGTCAGAGTGATTTTTGGTAAAAAGTTAATTGAATAAAGGAGAATTTTCTAATCCAGGAAACTGAGTTAAAGGATGAGATTAAAAGCAATTTTGTGGTGAGGAAAAAAAAGGGGGTGGGGGGGGTGTGATATTAAATTGGTTTAAAAACGTATTGATAATGTAATGACTGTTCAGTCATTCTTTTGAATTTCCTGCAAATACTGTGTATGATTGAATTCTATACTGTGAAAATTAAAAAAAAATGATTTTGTGGTTGTTTCAAATATGTAAATGAATTAAACTGATGTCAGCAAATTTAAATAATCTTTGGCACTGGTATCATTAAAGAAGGGGAATAACAGTTTAACTTTAAAATTTCAGTCATGACTTTATTGACTTGAACTGATTTCAGTTAATTGATTAGATTAATAGGGATCTTTTTTTTGGTTTTGTTTTTTCAAATTTTTTAAACATAAAATATTTGACCTGATTTTGGTCGCTTTGCTCTAATAAAAATTTGACATTTGTTGTTTTATCTTTCCATCAGGCATCAGAGGAGAGATCTGTTTCTATCATCTCTATCAGAGACCTGGAGATGAGGTCTTGTTACCCTGTCTTCAGGAATCATTATCTTATATCACATGTTCAAGTTTTACCTGGCTTTACAGCAAAGATGAAAGGGGAACTTCTACTGATGTTCGTGATGGAGAAGTTGAGAGGACCTCACCCCGAGCTGCCAGACTGAGTCTGCACACTAACTGCTCTCTGATCATCAATAACATCACAGCTGAGGACGCTGGTCTGTACGCCTGTCGATATTTGACAGCCACTGACTGGGACACACAGGTGTTTCTTAACATTTTGACAAGTGAGTGTTTTAATGTTACATTTTTTTTGTTTTTTTTTTTCTGAGAGGAGTCTGATTGTAAAACAGTTTGATGTTTCTACTACAGACAGATACATGTTCCACTTTTTGCTCTGTTAACAGATATTACTTGTTATCTTCTAGTTTCACCGTCATCTACAGACACAGATCCAAATAAAGATGGAGAAGTGACATTAAGTTGCTCCATGTTCAAACACAAAGGACAGTGTGAAACTAGGAGTCTCCACTGGGTGGATGAGACGGGAGCTGAGCTGGATGGTGAAGGTGATGGTTTCAAGTATGAAGGACAGACAAACTGTGTTTCTTATCTGACTGTGAAGCTTCAGACTGAACACAGCAGAAGATACACCTGCCAGTATGTTGATAGAGCAGGTGTGAAGATCGAGGCTCACTACTCAACTGTGTCCTCAGTGTCACCAACAGGTGACACAGGTACAATACCAGGTGAGGACTCAAACACACACATGACAGAAAACGCTGTAAACACAGAACAGGTCCAACGCAGTGAGCAGACAATCAAACATGATGAGAGCAGGGTTTGAATACACTGGGAAGGGGGAGGAGATGAGAGAAGACGAGACCACTGGATAATAGGAAATGTGAGGTGAGGGAGGGGCAAACTGGGAGAGAGACAGACATCAGGTGAGGATGAGGGACACAGAGTACAGGGAGGAAAGGAAGAAGCAGAGAGAGTCCTGACACACAGGAACAAGAACACACTGCAAATCTAACCACAAATGGAAACTGAGACAGCTTATAAAAAAACTTTACTACATGAAGCACTTATGTTTCTTTGATTAATCACTTCATCTGATGATAGGTTCATCCAGTGATAAAGCCTTCATCTTCATCATCGGGGGAGTGGTCGGGCTGCTGGTGTTGTTACTTGTCATTGCAGTGATTCTACTGAAATGCAGAAAACAAGCCAAAGCTACAAAAGGTCAGTAAAACCGAATAAATGCAGCATTTAAGTCAATGATAAAGTTTATTTCTACTCAACAACACTTTCAAAATGACTTAAACGGCTGTCAGAGAGTCGACTAAATGTTTTTAATGGATACTGTAACAAGATTAAAAAAACAGACAGCAAAGTGCTGAGAGTGAACACTACATATGATTTCTTCCTCTCTGCTTCTGTCTGTCAGACAGAGCTCTGAATAATGCAGTATAATGTAAAGTGTTTCTCTGAAACTGATTCCCCTCCTGAAATTAGTAACTCATTGACTTTTACTGAAGTTTTAGTCAGTGCCTCAGTAATTTTTAGAATTAGGAATATTATGATGGCCAGATATTTGAGGTCTGTGCTTTGCTTTTACTTTTTCATATGAACAGCCATAAAGTTATATTTTTATAATGTTGCTTGAATTTTATGAACTGAGTGGATGAATAATGTCTTTACATCCCGTTCCAAGAGTCACATCTTCCCTTTTCTTACAAATTCATCCATGAACATGAACCAAAACACTGCACACAAGTGCAGACCAGAGCATAAATATCTCAGAATATTTAATGTGCTTATCTGTACCTATTATTATAGTGTTGAAAATGTATCAAAATAATACTTAAACTCAAGTTTCACTATGTAATCTCGTGATTGTACTGAAATCTTTCTCTTTCTTCCAGATGCTCCAAAATCTGCCAATATCCCGGTAAGTATTTCCTGAGTGGATTTTGATAACTTCATAAAAGCTCCACACAAGCAGCCACTTCCTATGATTTGTAAAACTGAATTTCAAGCACTTGTAAGATATTTGCTTTTGTCAGTTATTTTTGGAAGTTGAGCTGCAGCGTGCTGACAGGAAAGTGTGGGTTTTGCTTCCTTTTTCTTCTTCGTTTGTCATGTACAGATTAATAAGAAGTAAGCTAATAATCTGAGGTGAAAAACCAGCATGTTCTGTTTAGTGATCTGGATTTAGTTTAGCTGATAACAATTGATTCTGACATGAATTTGTCCTGAGGGGGAAATAAGACATAATTCAGTCATATATTACTGTTCTGAGTGAGTTAAAAGTAATAACAACTATTTGTGACTTTCAGCTAACTTTATCGAAAGTCAGTTTGGTATAAAACCCTCCAAAAAGGACAACTGCCACAAATAGTATCTATCTTTATATCCACTTCTGGTAGCTGTCTAGTCCTGGTCTTTTTGAGAAAATGCAGTTAGAAGAACAGTCACACGCGACAACAAATGCACACATCAATGGCAGCGGCGGTGCAGACAGACAGGAGGGAGGAGGCGCACGTTGAAGTATTTTAAAAGCATTGACCTGTTTACTTATGAAGGCATTTCACTGTAGGGACAGTCTCCATCACGGTTTTTAATATACCATACCGTAAATAGATTTACAGCAGATATTTACAGATTAACAATAGGAATGTGTTCTGTTATTGGTTAGATTTTACTTTAAAGTTTTGCAACAACTGAAAGACTCTCCACAGAGACTTTTCACTGTAGTGACCATCAAGTTACTTCCTGCTGTTTCTCTCATGTCTGTGCTTGTGACTGCCTCTCTGTACACAGCTGTTTTAAGTGCTATATTTCCCATAATCCTTTGCCAGCTAGAGCAACATGCTGAGCACATTTTTTTCAGTATCTGAGTCAACGAAGTGTGACGTGTTTACCACAGTTGCCGTGGAAACAAAATTGTTCCTGTTTTATCTCACACTGATATTTTCACTGAATCCAAACCAAGTGATTAAAATCAGTCAGCCTCCATCAGACAGCAGTGTGTGTCAGCAGCAGTGAGGTGTTTCCTAAACACTGATCAGAACCATCAAAAGTCACATTTTTCATAAACTCCTGTGTTTTCCAGGAAGAGACAGAGGCGACCTATGCCACAGTGAATGAGCATCACACCACTGATCATAAAAATGTAAGTAGTTTGATCTATTTAAGCTTCAACCACAGAAGCATAATAAGTTACACTTTTTGTCACTCTGAGATTCTAATATTGTGCCATGATAGTTTTGGAGAGAATTAATTTTTAATTTTTTTCTGTTGTTTTTAAAACGTGTGTGTTGACACTCAGGATGAGACAGAGATCAGTCTGACCTACGCCACTGTGAGCCTCACTAATCAGAAGGTCCATCAGAAGAACAAGGTGAGTCCCTCTGTTTAAAACACTGACCTGAAGAAAGAAATGAAAACTCCTCTGAGTCCAACACTGTAAAGTTTATCAAAGAGTGACCTTCTTGCAGTGAATCACATAAAAACTCTTGTTTGTGTCACTCAGGTCAAAGTCGAGGAAAAGGAGGAAGAAGTGACTTATTCTACTGTCAGGACTCGGTGAAGACCAAACTGAAAACCCCCAGAATGCCTCGGGGTCAGACTGTCGTCACTCATGAAGGAGCAGTCAGCAGTTTGTAATGAGTTTCATTTCCTTTGATTTAAACAGGCTTTTCTTTAATTATTATTATTTCACTTGTACAGAAGCAGTGTCATCTTTAAACTTTTTTTCTCATGTCAGTATTTTACTGAATATTATAATTATACGTCTCAACATAATATTTTACTTCTGGATAATATATAATAGATAAGTTTATTTTTTTCTTGAAAACCCAAAATAACAGCCCACCCATGGTAAGGATCTTTAAGGAGACCAACAGAATCCATTTTTATTTATTTGTTTAACAATATCAGGGTTTTCCACTTTGAAGATTCAACATCTTGTGTGATGGATGAAGCTTGGTTTATTTTTTTGCTGTTATTTTCCCTGCTGTAATGGACGTGATGCTGCATTGATTTTAAAATGTCTGGAGTTTTGCTTTAATATTTCAGAAAATGTGTACAATTGTTATAAAATCAGTATAAAAATCGAGGTAAAAAATGAGACTTTTTAGTGTTTTCTCCAAAATGTATTGTTTGTTATGTTTATCTCACTTCTGCTATGTTTCACGGTCATGAATTATCCATATTGCAGGTTATTTATTTTTTAAAGCTCTTTTTCAGTTTAAATGACTCCTCTAAAGTGAAGACTTTAGTTCTGCTTCTCTTGACTCCAAAAGATAACATGCAATCGTTTTGCATCAGTTATATTGCAACCACTGACTGCCTGCAAGAGTTTCCACACACTGTTGCCTAAACAGCGCAGAAACCACAGGGCGGCAGATTATAATAGAGGTGAAACAAAAAAACTAATAAAAACATCGTTAGAAAATGTGTAGACTGTTAGAGAAGCTATGAATACGTATCGTCTGAACCAACTTCTACTGTGACTGCAATAGAGAGTTCACAGAGTGAAATCAGGGTACAGGCACGTCGATGCATGATGGTTGACATTGTCCGCTTAAACATTTAAGCCAGAATAGAAATAAAGTTTATATAATCCACATTTAGATGAACAGTCTACTCACAACTGGCACCAACACTGAACCCTGACGGTGCACTGACCACACACACACACACATACACACACACCCTGCCACCTCAGTCAAGATGTGTTGATCACAGCAGGAACTGCATTCAGCCACAAGTTGTTACTTAGTGTGAGAAAATGTGTGTTTGGTGTGAAGTGCTGCGTCGAAAAGACATTTTGGTGTTTTGTGCAGTTTTGCATGTGAAGCTTTTTGTTCCAGTTTAATCATATTAACCTGACTTTGTTTTGAAGTGGACACAGCGTCAGTATGCTGCGGCCGTTTTAGTCATTTTATCTCGCAGATGTTGCAACAAAGTAAAAAGGGAACCTGCAGGTTACAGATAGTGAACTGAGAAGGTTTTGTGAGTCCTTTATGGAACCAATTCAGATTGTTTTTTTTTGTTTTTTGTTTTTTGTTTTTTTTGCATCGAGAATTACTGTGGGTCCAGACTGTCCTGCACATTGTTTTGCGCTGCTGGGAATTCAGAAAATAACCTATTGGGAATTAAGAATTGGGAGCATTCACATGACAACAGCAAACAGTATTACTCACATAATCTTCTGGAAAAAATAACTTCTTCTGGAAAATAACCCTTTTAGTCATAGTCATGAAATAATGCTGATACCACAGGAATTAATGATGCTATTAATAACGCTAAACGTGCTTCAACCTCTGAAGCTCTCAAGCTGTTTCCATTCACTACAAAAGTCACCGGCACACTGGAGCCTCAGTACATGCAGCTGAGATACTTTTACATGATAGTAGTCACAAATGTTCACCACACTGTAATACAGAGCTACAATTCATCAGTTTGTACAGCACAGACAGAGAAGGGAAATTGCCTTTTCCCTTGAGAATCTTGGTGCATTAAAAAAAAAAAGAGAGAGAATATTTCCCACAAACTGTCTCAGCTGCAGTCAGGCCGACTGGCAAAGTTTCAAAAGCTCACACATTTCAAATGTTTTTCAGCGATAATCCTCAACATGTCAGTTAATTCAACATCAGCAGCTGAGCTTACAAACCTGATTCTCTTTCTCTTTTCGTTTTCCAAGAATCGTGCAGGGTGGAGGATGAATGGTTTCTCCCACTCTGTCTCGTCGTACAGGAATGAATAGACTGTGGTTTCCTGCACGAAAGACAACAAATTCTCAGTACATACTTTATATGGTAAATGATGCAACATATTGTCTTATTAAATGTCGCAACTGACTTCCAAGAACACACATCCAAGTCAAGGCGCGTTCATTTGTGTGGCACCTTTCATAAACATGGAATTCAAAGTGTTTCACAAAGAGAAAGAAAAGCATACAATTGTGTAAAAAATTGGAAAATCAAAGAACCTACTAATGTTGAGACTGAGTTTGAAATGAAAAAAGGATGCTTGAAACCTCTAAGTCTCAGCACAGATTCTTTTATTTGATTGAGGATGATCAGACAGCGAAGAAGGTCTCATGCCAGCAATAAAATCAAAATATGAGGCTCTCGGTCCATCAGCCCTGCGAGAACAGATCTCAGTCTGAACCCCAGGCTGAATGGCCCTGATTGTTGGTAGAGCGACACCTTTATCCTCGGTTTCCGCATAATTAATGGTGGCATATGGGACTTCTCGTCTCCAGGAGTTAACAATCATGCTTAAGATTTGCGATCCTGCATACAGTCACAACAGTCTCTTCCTGCTAGCTTGGGGCCTTTTACAACAGTTCAGCTTATCTCAGCAGGCCACATACGACCGGTACAATAGACTGACACCTGGTTACCTCCTGTGGCCTCTGACCTGGCGTCAGCTCCTTATCCTGGCTGGTTCACACCTAAAGTCCCTAGGGCTGTGGCATTTACATTATCACAAAGAGATCAAAGGTTTAGCTATGGTGACCCCTCACCTACACAGTTGCAAGGCACAAAAGGCAGTCACAAGGCAGAGTAATAGAATCACAGTGTAACCATTTAAAATGAGATAAAAATATACAACACTAACCACTGCACCAACATGTCACCCCTTACACATGTGGTCAGTTGGTGGTCTCAAAGCGCATTTAAGAGGAAATGAACAGAAAATTCCAGACAGCAGGTCTTTGTGTACAGGTGCCATCACAGTCACGCTGGACTTCATTAACTATGGCTCAATGGCTCAATGACAGCAGGGAAATCTCACCTTACCACGAAATGTTCTGCGGATCAAGCTGCACCAGCGAATTTCTCTTAATTTTTAATTAAGTCTGAGGGGAGGGGGGCTGGGCCTCGACAGGGACTGGACCAGCCCAGAGTCAATCTCAAATAAGAGGCAAATCACATCAAGGTAGTAGTTGCAGAGGTTACCAGCAAATAGGGAGAACTAGATAATTGTTTATGTTTTGTAAGAAAGTGGGAGGTGGCTTTAGTTTATCCTACCAGACCCAGAGTGAGGAGTCGCTCTCCAGCCTGTTTTAAACATTCCAGTTCAAGTGTCACCGCTGAGATCTGCAGAAATCAGGCGTGTTGCAGGATTGTGGCCCTCCAAGACCAAAATTTAACCACTCCAATCTGCATTACCTTATTTATTTATTTATTTATTTATTTATTACAGTTAATCTTCGGGTAAAATATTCTATTATCATAAGATATCTTCTCACACAAGTTACTTGTGCCGGTTTTTGTTTGTGTGTAAATATGATATTAAACAGTCTCAGGTTAAGACCCGTCGGTATTCCTGTGTCCAAGATTGCAGAAAAAGTGTTAGAAGATGAAATTGTTTTACCTGAATCCAACATGAGTAGTTCTGGTCTGCAGCCAGGCATCTCACATCTAATGCAGTGTGACTTTGGGGCCGATTATTCAACTGATATAGTCTTAAAAATGTTTATTATTCTCCATTTCAATAGGAAAGAGAAGTACTTAAAATATCATTGTACTTATTTATGTTGAGCAGCAGAGGGCGCCTTCTTAATATCACACCGCAAGAAGAAGCACTACAGCAGACAAGAGGTAAGCATGGTCTGGAGTGGCCCTGTGGCATTTTACAGACATTTTAGCACAGTTCTGTAAATTATTGTTTTGAAAATTTTAAACACTTCTTAAAAATCCAATTTTTTTCTTGTAAAGTGTATAAAAATGTTGTGGGTTGAGTGCAGTGGTTCAGAAATCAGCGGGACAGAACCGTCAGGGTCAGTGTCACTGGTGAAGCAAGGGCTTAAAAGGCTGGAACAGGTGAAACAAGCACTGTTTTTACTAAATAAGAGGGAAAAGAGGAGGTGGAATGTGTTGCAGCAGACCTGCTGTTGTGGAGGCAAGAGTCAAAACCTGAGGGAGAGCCGGTGCGTGGTATGAGCCCTCCTTCATCTGTCCACAGGTGTCCCTCAAGGATCTGTCCTCGGGCCATTACTGTTTAACCCTTTAACAAACTGACATGGACCGAAAATACAGACAACCTGTAAAAGAAGGTTTGAAGTGGACTCCGCCTACTCAGAAGTCCTGCTAAGTCTGCAGGAGTCTGCTAAAGACAGTCGAGCATCTGCTGTCTTCTATGCAGTGGTCTGGAGTTCTTCCTGGACAGAGAAATGGTTAATTAGTACTCAACTCTGTCAACACTCCAGCTCAGACAGGCAACATGTTGTATCTGAATCCGAGTTATGTATTTTGATTGCGTGCAAACTGTTGAGAAGTCTCCAGAGCGCTTAATGTTGGCTCACATTCACACTTACACACTAGTGGAGGCGGCTGCCTGGCAGCATGTGGACAGATAGGGTATCAAACCTACAACCTCCCGATGACGACCAGCCGAGCCACAGCAGTCCTGTACGATGGGACTCTAACGCTGAGTGAACTGGAAATGAACAGTTCTGAAATCGGACTCGACAGTGTCACCACTGCCTGCTCTGTCTGTTCTTCACACAGGTTTTATTTTAGTTGTACTTCTACTGCTGTGTCAGCAAATCGTCATCTACACACCTTGAAGGGACTTCTGCTTTACAGTGCACGAATACAGCTTAACTTACAAAGATAAAAATTTTATAACGTCTGTCCTTTGAACAAAAAGTAAAAATTACCTTATGGAAAAACTCACATTTACAGCCATGAGCTAAAATGAAATAGACAAGAATGACACTTTATTTACATGTATTTGCATATGCATTACATGTATAATGATTTTATGCTCAGGAGCAGAAATTCCCTTCAGCTGCAGGGGAGTCAGGTGCCGATTTTAAAAAAAAAAAAAAAAAAAAAAAAAAAAATTTTTACGTCTCACCTCTATTATCTGAATTCTATTATAATTTGAATCAAATTGTAAAAGGAGTGTGCTTGTGTGCATCGTACTGGTTCTTTTGAAGTCTCCGTACCCATCGGTCACCACAGCCTCAACATCCAGACCGTGGCACTGCTGCTGCTGCTGTTGTTTGTGGATTCTGCTTTTATTCTTATTACAGGTTGGGCATTCAAAATCTGGTACTGTAATGCAGGCCTGTGCTATTCTACTGTTAAGATTTTGAGATTTGTTTTAGTCAAAGTATGACGCTAAATGTCGTCCAGAGATGAGAGGGCAGCCGGTCGCCTTCTGGCCCGTGGTTATGACCCTCTGGAGCTGCTTCCTCTCTGCTGCAGTGCTGTTGGAGAACCGCAGCGAAGTGCCGTGGCTCGGCAGCGATTCCACCGAGCAGCACTAGAAAGACATCAAGAGCTCAGTTTTCAGGTTTTTCTTCCTCAGAATCCTCAGGAAGCAGAGTCTCTGCTGTGCCCTCTGCAGGACTGATGTGAGTCCCGGTCAGGTCTTCACTAATGTAGGTGACCAGGAACCTGAACCTGAATGAAGCACTGAAGACATAAAATATATGTCACACATCATGTGGATCAGGCATCAACAATACTGTGTATATGTAAATATCCAAGAAACAAAACTTAAACTTTGTGAAATATTCATACTGACTTCAATCTTGGTCAAAGTACCAGAGGTCTCAACTACTCACAGAACCCACAAGTCGTTCACCTTCAAATCACCTCGCATGATAACATCCTGGTTTGTGGAGAAAACGCGTGAGCAGGTTCAGCTGTTAATAAATAAACACACAATAAAATTGAAAGGGCTCACACATTACATTGCCTAACATGCTGATTCATTCAGACCTTTGCTTTTTGCTGCTCTCAGATGACTTTGTAATTTGGATTCTGACACTTTTCTATCTGCACAAATAATCATTTGTGCTGAACATAATCCACCATGGACATTTGTGTCAGACAAGGACCACATAGGACACTATATTACATAACAATAATAATAACACATATATACTTCTGACAGAATTGAATTGGTCTTGGAATTTTGAATATGGACAATGATCGAAATTGTAGACGGAATATAAGTGGCTGGAAAAAGGAGAGGTAGATAGAGAAAAAAATGATAATAGGTGTGTGTAACTAGTGTAAAATCAGGTGGAAAACATGATGGTGTTTGTAAATATTGGGAAAATATGAACTGTTTAAAGAAGGGGCAGACATTACAAGTTATTCTTCTTTCTGCCCCCTTTTCATTCATTCTTGTATTATTTTCTTTTATGTATATTTTTTCTGTTATCTTTTGAATGAAAATAAAAATAAATAATGATAATAATAATAATAATAATAATAATAAAAGGCACTGCTGCCAACATAAAGATATCTTCACAATGGTGAAGTACAGTGGAGGCAGAATTCAGTGAACAGTCAATCATCTTGGTAAATTGCGCTTAAGAATATACAGTGGCATGAAAAAGTTTGGGCACCCCTGATCATTTTCAAGATTTCCCTTTATAAATCATTGGTTGTTCGGATCAGCAATTTCAGTTAAATACATCATAAAGCAGACAAACACAGTGATGTTTGAGAAGTGAAATGAGGTTTACAGGATTAACAGAAAGTGTGGAAGAATTTTTTGAGTTCCTTCAGCACTAATTACTGGAACACAAAGTTTGTTTGGTAAGCTCATTGACCCTTGACCTACATACACAGGTGAAGCAAGTCAATCATGAGAAAGCACATTTCAGGTGGCCAGTTGGAAGTTGTTCTTCTTTTTGCATCTCTTTTGAAGAGTAGCAACATGGGAGCCTCAAAACAACTCTCAAATGACCTGAAAACAAAGATTGTATAATGGTTTAGGGGAAGGATACAAAAAGCTCAGAGATTTAAGCTGTCAGTTTCCACTGTGTCCACAGGCACAGCTGTAGTTCAGGCCCGGAGTGGCAGGCCAAGAAAAATCTCTGATAAGCAGAGGCAAAGGATGGTGAGAACGGTCAAACTCAACCCACAGACCAGCTCCAGGGGCCGACAACATGATCTTGCTGCAGATGGTGACACTGTGCATCGTTCAACTATTCAACGCACTTTGCACAAGGAGACGCTGTATGGGAGAGTAATGCTGCAGAAGCCTTTTCTACGCACATGGCACAGAGTCGCTTGTGGTTTGCTGAAGCACATTTGGACAAGCTAGCTTCGTTTTGGAATAAGATGCTGTGGACTGATGAATGTAAAATTGAGTTATTTGGACATAACAAGGGGCGATGTGCATGGCAGACGAAGAACCCAGCATTCCAAGACAAACACTTGCTACCTACAGTAAAACTTGGTGGCGGTTCCATCATGCTGTGGGGCTGGATACTTCAACACGACAACGACCTGAAACACTGCTCAAACTCTACAAAGGCATTCATGCAGAGGAACGACTACAGTGTTCTGGAATGGTGATCTCAGTCCCCAGACCGGAATATCGTTGAAAATCTGTGGTGTGATTTAAATGCTCGGAAACCATCAAACCTGACCGAAAGAAGAATGGTCAAAAATACCTTCAACCAGAATCCAGACCCTCATTGGAAACGTTTAGAGGCTGTTATTTCTGCAAAAGGAGGATCTACTAAATATGATGAAAAAAGATGAAATTTTTGTTGTGGTGCCCAAGTTCATGCGCCTGCCTCCTTTTGTTTAAGTAATTCTTGCACACTTTCTGTTAATCCTATAAACTTCATTTCTCTTCTCAAACATCACTGCGTCTGTCTGCTATATGATGTATTTAACTGAAATTGCTGATCCGAACAACCAATGATTTATAAATGAAAATCTTGAAAATGATCAGGGGTGCCCAAACTTTTTCATGCCACTGTATGTACATTCATCATAACAGCATTGAGACACTTTCTTTTGTCTTTGTTCATTATTTAACATCCTTTGCAGAGCAGGTGAGTCTGGTGACTCTGGAGTCAGTTTCAAACTGTAAAACCTACAATTCTTTGAACATTCTTGAAAACTAAATGCTATTTTCATTTTGTTGTTGTTGCAAACTTTGTGTACTATGTATGGATGTAATGTGTTGTTTTAGATAAAAGTCTTCATAGAAATGGATGTGCAGTATGTACATTGTACTTTTTTTAATGTGCTCATTGCATGAGATTATATCTTTTCTAACCATAATTCACAGCTTCTGCTGCTGCTACTCAAAACCTCCTGGACAACCTGCAGTCACCTGCATGGACACTTTTAACTGGAAGCTGTAGTTTTAAAGAGGAACTATAGATCTACAAATTTTATATGAGGGGAATACCACTCGGTCTTTCCAATAGATTAAAATGAGTCTTTTGTATTGCCTTAAAATCTATTACCTGCATATGACACACGTACATCTTATAAAAAAAATAAAAATTCATCTGCATTTTCGTGGCAACGTAGGTTTATTCTTTCAACTGAGAAATGTGCAGCTTTTATATTAAACATATTGCTCTGTCATTCAAACATTTGGATCAATCAAATCTTTTGTTGCAACAAAGCTTTTAAAATAAGAAGAAACGTAGCGTCTTCTCTACAAGGCGACGGCACACAGCTTGTGAGGTAAGGGGGCGAGGGTGAAGCCGGGATGCGGCGTCAGATCCAGGTCGTCCTCTGAAACTCCAGGTGGGGGAGTGAAGCGAAAGTGTTGCAGGAGGGTGCAGAAGAAGATGAAGAGCTCCATCCTGGCCAGACCCTCCCCGAGACAAATCCTCCGACCTGGAGGAGAAGACGGAGACTCCGTGAGCCTCCGGTTGGTCAATACCGCCTCGGCAGCGATGGCCGAGCTCACAAACCTGCAGAAAAAGGAATGAAGGCGTCCCTCTTGACAAACTCTCCGTTGGCGTCCAGGAAGTGTGCAGGGTGGAAGGAGCGCGGACGCTCCCACTCCGTCTCATCGTACAGGACGGACATGAGGAGAGGACACACTGTGGTTCCCTGCAGGAATGACACAAACTTTAACCCTCCTGTCATGTTCCGGGTCAAATTGACCCGTTTAAAGTTTGAAGACCTAGGAAAAGTATTTAAAATTATTTTTTCAGGATGAAACTTCTTCTGCTTGCCATAATTAGCAGCTTTTGAGCTGGTCAGGCCTAATTCAGTACAGACAGTCATTCTGGATCTGGACTAATGTAGGATTGAGATGTGTTTTTGGGGAGAAGTGGAAGGAGTTGGACAAAACACATTCAGGAGTGTATTTGGGGCTCCTCATCCTGGCTGGGGTCTATAAGTCGAAGGATGAATCGACAGCCAGTCTGAGGGATACAAAGGCAGGCAGGACCAGATTTTGAGCCACAGTGTCTCTGGAGACTTTTCACATTTTCTCCCAACTATTCCGACTTGATAATCCAAAGACAAGGGCTGGCAGACAGGAGAGACAACCTGGGAGCTCTGAGGACAGTGTGGGACAAGTGGGTAGAACCACCTCCACTACTCTATAACCCAGACCCTCATGTCACAGTGGAGGAAAGGCTGGAGGCATTCAGAGGTCACTGTCCATTTAGGCAATACATGCCTTCCAAGCCATCTAAATATGGGATAAAAAAAACCAGACAGCATGTGATGCAAACACCACTGAACATGCAGGTTTACACTGGAAATCCAGTTGAAGGAGCCCCAGAGAAGAATCAGGGAAAAATTCAAATGCTGTGTTTCAATGTCATCCAAAAATATTGTTTTATTTGTTGGTCTTTCAAAAGTAGTGAAGTGGTGAAACGATTAAAATAATGTTTAAACATGTAGTTTTTCAGAAAAAAACAAGTGACTTATCCTAAATGAACCTCTAGAGGTAAAGAACACCATTGCACTAAATATTGAGAGAATAATGGAGTTAGTAATGACAGACTAACAATGATTGTCAGGATTTTTTTGGTTTTGGACATCTTTTGGATAGTTGAACACGCACCAGGTCAAACTGACCCGGGAACATCACTGCTGTTCCTAAAAAACGAACATAACAGGAGGGTTAAAATCCATTTCTCTTCTGTGCTCCTGGCATGTCTTTTACAAGCAGTTTGGGTCTTACTTCTATTCATTTCAGGAGGCCATGTTATGCCAAGGAGTGTATTCAATCTCACCTTCTTGATGAAATACCCATGAAAACTGATGTCTTGAGTGGTTTTGTGAGGAAGTGCCAGGGGAGTGAGGTTGGCCAGTCTCTGGACTTCATGGATGACAGCATTGGTGAAATGCAGGCTTTTCCTGTCACTCAGCTGCACCTGGCGAATGCCTACAACCCTCCTCAGCTCCTCCTGGACCTGGTCTGTAAAGTAAAACAAGACAGAATGCCAAATTAGAGCAGCACTCGCTACTTCACGAGTCTGAACCTGAACAGAAGAAAGTTGCTTCAGCGAGTTTTGATCGCTGCCTGAGTTCGACATTCTACCTCAGTTCGATCATTTTAAACTGGTTTCTTCAACAATCCACTGATTTTATTTTATGTTTTCATGCTCAAACAACCTCCACAGTCATCTGATCTCAAAATGTGGTCTTATACCAGTCTCAATCTGATCAGCGATCTTTTCAAAATAAAATTCAACATCTAGTCTTGCATTGCGTCTCAAATTATTTCAAAGCCCAGTGAATCGATCCCACATTGTAATTCACTTTCAACACATCTACAAGTCTAGAACAACATTCAAAACAAGCCTGAAATAAATCTCACGTCATTAAACTGTCTTGTTCCTGGTTTTGTGTCGTGTCCAGTTCGTCTTTTTGGATTTCTTGTTGTCTTTTTCATTTCCTCCTGTCTGCCCACCAAAAAAATCAATGCACGATCAGTGTAACATGAGATACCATGGACTTAAATTAGCTGCCCAGAAGTTTCAAACTGTTCAATACCAACTCGTCAATATGTCATTATTCTTAAAATGCACTACACTAATACCAAAACCAAGTTCAGAACTATTGATAAATTAACCTAACATAGTCTGAAACCTGAGTCCAAAATGATTGAAGGCAGTCTACCATAAGTTCAAAACCACATCCAAAGTTAGATTTAAAGTAATTCACCGAATTCACAAGTAAATATATGAGAATGAAAGCAAATCTAAAGTAAAAATGTTAGACACAAACTGTTCCCAATTGTAATGAATATCGTATCAGATATACTCTACAATAAAAGTCACACAGAAGGATGAAATTTAAGTTTATCTTTCAAAAATAACATTAATTGCCCCTTTCAGATCCTACAGAGTAATTTTTATCAAAAAAAAAAAACAAAGAAAAGAAAAGAAGAATTTGTTGCATTTAAGTTGTGGCCGCCTTGAGCTTCATACCTTGTATCTTGGGATACTTGGTCATGAACAGCAATCCCCATCTCAGAGTGGTGGAGGTCGTCTCGGACCCGGCAGCGAACAGGTTTGACACTGTGTTCAGGAGGTTGTCGCTGTGGAAGTGACGGTTGGTTGTACCGGATTTCTGCACAGAGACACACAAAATGAGGTCCCGCGTTCCCAGAGTGCGTCCTTGTCTCCCCGTATGTTGGAACGTAGGTCTGCCACACTGGAGACGGTATAAAAATAACCAACCGCCAGCTTCTGCTGCTGGAGCAGAAACGCGTCCACGAAGCTTCTGCACGCCTGTGGGTCGAACATCTCTTTGAGGCGGTTGATGATGGCCCACAGGTTTTCTTTGTTGATCCGAATCGCGGCTTGCGCCGGCCCTAAGTCAACGGCCCATCTGAACAACCGGGGGAGGGAGTTGTACCTCTGCGGCACAAATTCGAATAACACGCTAAATGTACGAGCGTTTTGAAATTATTTATCAGTATGAGCTTCACAAAGGTGTGAAAAAACACCTGTACTGAAGGGGAACCCAGATGCTCAATTCTCCTGACGCTTCCCTCCATCATAGAGACGAACTCAGGCTCATCGTATTCAAATCTTCTGCCAAAGGCGAATAAAGAGATGACGTTGGAGATGGTATAGTTCATTGGCTGAGTCGTATCAAAAGCTTCTCCTTTAAAAATAAAGAAAAGTTTGATGATACAATTGTTAAAGTCCTGCACAACCAGTATGCAACTGAATGTTGGACTACCTTTGAATTGGTTGAAAACCTCAATAAGATGGTGGCTTTCTTCAATGATCTTGTCCTCGCAGATCTTCTTGCCCATGCCAAAGTCTCTCAGGTTGCTCAGAGAAAAGCGCCTCATTTCTTTCCACGAGTCGCCGTTGGCCCATATAACCCCTGGAGCGAAGGGATTTAGGAGCACTTTCATGACCAAGACCGATGCAGAAAGGTAGACCGTCCACCTCTGTACGGCCAAATCATCACAACGCTTCGGGGAAACAGGTTAGCAGGCCTTATCTGTCCTGTAGTACCACTTTGAACCACAAGATGGTACAGCGAGCCATTAACAGCTGAAGCTGAAGCTTTTGGAAACAGTGACTTACTTCTGCCTCCCAGTTGCTTTAATACTAAGTTATTATTCATTATAGCTACAACAGTCTTGCTTTTCTCACCGTGTCCTTGGGAGTAGTCATTCATAAATGCTGGAGGATCTCGTTCTCCAAACACGTCATCGAAGGTCACAAGTGCTTCCTTCACTGCCTTGTATCCTGTGAGGACCACCACTTTTTTGGTTCCCAGATACACGGTGAAGATTTCTCCATATTTTTTGGACAACTGAAAGACATCAGACAGTTTGCGCTTTTTTCTTTCCTATAAATGAAAGAAACCTGACAGAGGCGTCTGAAGTTCCCTCTTAATGTCTGTTTACCTCCATCAGTGAGTTGTAGGGCGCCTTCACGTCCAGCTGCAGCAGATTTCCTATCAAAGGCAGCGGCATGGGTCCTGGAGGTTCCTTCCTCTGATTTTGGAAACTGGAAATAAAAATGGGTGCATGCAAAACAACAATAAACATGAATCTTTTCCTCATAATTCTATTCAGACTGAAATTTCTGTACATTTCAGATTCATTTCACATAAAGTGAAACATCTCAGTGTGTGTGAGGACCGAAGAAATACACAACAAGCAACTTTGCAATGCTTTTCTTCTTCTTCTTTTTCTTCTTCTCTGAGCTCACCTGTAGACGAGCCAGACCGTCAGAGCTGTCAGCAGTGCCACCAGACTCCAGGACTGGAGCAAGACGTCCATGATCCCCATGACTCCAAAACAAATGACTGCAGGATTCCACAGGGCAGATGGAAAGGGACACATGTACCAGTTTAAGTCAACAAACTAAGTTGGCATGGCATATCAGGAGAGCATAATAAATCCTGAAAGGGGCGTGATGCAGACTTTGACACCAGAACGACCAATCAGGTTTGTGGATCCGATGAATGTTCCTGTGAAACAACAGCTCTACACAATGAACCTTCCATGACCTCTGCCCCAGAAATTTAATACTGTCTTGCATCATTTACGGGGAATAAAACACCAAAGATTACCACCCTCTCCTTTCTGACACTAAAGACAAAACTGGAAACTTCTTCAGAACGTTATTTAAGTTTTTCCGATTTCATTACGTTTTCAGTAATTTTGTCGTCTTAGCTGTTTGAACTATTTTGGCTCTCTTTTAAAGCAACTTTTGATTCTTCGTCTTTAAGAAACCCTCTCATTTTAGGATTTTGTTTTGGTTATTTTGCATTTTTTTCCCCCCATATTTCTGGCACAACTTTCAACCTGTACACTCCCAGAATAAAGATGGAGAATTCCTCTGTGGAGGCAGCTTCAAGCCTTCAGAGGGTCACGGTCTCTGTTGTCTTTCAGGAGCTTGTTGTTATTGACTAGAGGCTCAGGTTTCAGGTTGGTTTGTTCTGATCAACTGCTCTGCGTGTTTTCTAATCCTCTCAGACAGGACATGATCAGACCTGAACAGAAACTGCACAGGCAGCAGCTTCTTTGATTTATTCTGTGAAATTACAGCCAAAGGTAAAAACTGTTGTGGAATTTTTGGTGAATCAGAGTCAAAGATGATGAGTCAAGGTGTTGACGCTGCACAAGGAGGATTTATTGAGAATTGCAGAGGAAGCACACACAAATCAGCTGATTGAGAGCAAGGCTGTTGCTCCGGAGAGAATCCAACCCGACTCTGGCAGGACTTCCGGCCACGCCAGGTCATATAGCGAGATCTCACGAGACTAGCAGACGCTGTTTCCAAGTGACTTCAGACAAAACAGAGCGGCCTTCACACTGTGTTCCTGAGAACTTTGAAAACAAAGCATTATTCCATATCAATCCCTCCTGTTGTTAAATTTCAATTTAAACAAAACCAGACACAAAATAAATTTGAATTTTAACAATAATCTAACTCACTATCGGAGACAGTAAAGCCAGACAAAGTAAAACCACTTTTCACTTGCATCACACGTCAATATTAATGTTTTCCGTAAACATCAATAAGATCAGTTCCTCCAAGTGCATCGTCATTTTTTATTTTATATGTCCTAAGTTACCTATGTTTCAACGACCATTTCCAACTGATCCACTGCCACAAAAACACCAAGCGACACTCAGTCATGGATGCACAATTTAAACAAATCAGCATACCATGGGACAGTGACAGCTGCAAATACCTTCATGCCAAACAACAATCCTGGTCGAGGCCGATCAACCAGGAAGGCAAAAGACAATCAGTGGTCGAGATGTGTCCAATCCAGCTAAACTCAGAAAAGAAAGAAAAACCGTTAAAATCAGCAAAAACATTGAACACAACAATAAAACACTGAACATCTGGTCGTTCTCAACGTCAGTCATCAATGTCAATGTTAGTTTGTTAGTAAGTTAGTTTGTCAGTCTTCACACAGTCATAGTCACATTCACCCATATTCAATTGAGCAGATATTTCCAAGGTAAAAGTAAAACCACAGAACATGGCTTCATACCCCGACCTCCCTGCTGACAGGCAATCTGTGCTTTATTCACCAGCAGCAGAATGTGACACATGTACCATGCATCCGCCGTCCTGCACCAAAACCTGCTGCATTGACAATCTCTGCTGGAGCATGAGCTGCTCTCAGACTATTTAGGAGCCCAGGAACACAGTCAGGAGTCTGCAAGAGAAATAAGCATCAGGGTGAAAACGTGATCCATGATCCAAACCAGAATACCTGTAGAGAACCGTCCTTTCTCTTGGAATAGAGATGACAGGGCAGTCCGAAACCAGGTAATCCCAGACCAGAGGCTGACGTTTAGTCTTCTTCCAGACGCTGACCCTCCTGTGACATTGTCTCTGTTCACTCCAGTCCTGCAGAAACATCCTTGTGTGTGGTTGTTCAAAACACAGAGTCTGCAGCTGCAAACCAAAAATCCAGTGACGACAGCATCCTGCCAGACCGAGAAAAGACAACATCTCCTCCCTTAGCCTGTGGCGGCAGATTAGACCACAGTTCAGGTCTTCCTGAAGATCAGGACCAGTTCTTCTCCTCCAGATCCTCTCCTCCAGAACATGTCCAAGGAACGTCACTTTCAGCTGCAGCTGGGATCAGGATGCTCGGTGGCCTCCCTCAGGAAGACGGTTCAGGAGTAGAACAGTGTCAGGCTCTTCAAGCTTCCTTCAACCTTTTAGTCTGAAAACATCATCCTCATACTGTATCAGTGTTCCCACCTGACAGGTCCAGATCCAGATCCCCTCACTGCCAATGCATAAACTCCCAGACTAGAGACAAAGCCCTGGGCCAAATGTGAAGCATTATTTACCTTTTTAGGTGAATGCAAGCAAATATTGCCTTTCAGGATCCAATCTGAGTTAAAATAATCCAGCAGACAGGTCAGACAGGTCAGACAGGTCAGGGACTGGACAGTAGCATGAGTCAGAGGTCCAAAAGACAAAATGATTTCAAAATCAGCAGATTCTGGAGTCGCAGATAGTACAGTTTAGTTGATTTCTATAAAATCTTGGAAAAATGTCCACCCATCAGGTTCTCCTTGTCTTGGTGTAGAAAGAGTTGGTATTAAACGTCACTGAATCATTCATTGACTTCAAAAGACATTCAATACCTCCCATGACTTCTGAACAAACATTCTATTGTCTATCTGTAGCAGTTCGACAATTTAGCTCCAGTGTGATTCTGTGAGGTTTAGTCGATGCTGAATCTGAGTGATATCTTTATAGTTAGCCCACAAATACTCCAACTAAATCAAATAAAGGTGCAAATGTAATTTATTTCAGCAGATTTCAAAGTTAAGAATGTAGATTCATAGACAGTAACAAATTCTTGTAGCACAGTCATGTAAAAACATTGTCGCGCTAGCTTTGTTATGTCGAAGGGGAAGGTCGAGATAAACCTGTTGCTTCTGTCTCCCCCCTTCACTCTAAACCCGGAATGTGACCTCCAAGTTATTTCATTGAAACTGTATTGAAACAAATTCATTTAATTAATTCACTTCAATTCTTCACCCAACTGAGCAATTGGTTGATAATTAAAACCATTTCACTAAAACTAGAAGCCCCGCCCCCTGTCTTCAGGTTACAGCGATGTGGGGGAAGAAGTGACCATCATGGAGGCTTCCTGCTGCCTCTGGTTCAGTCTGATCAGGACTGTTCAGCCCGTCGACCCACTGATATCTTCCTAGTGACTTATAAAACAAACAAAAACACATAATTCATTCAAAAGCTAAAAAAATAAGGAATTTAAAACTTTTTAAAGTCTAATCTCTCTTCCCCCCAGTGTGTGTGTTCATGGCCTGACCTTGTCGCGGTCATGGTGCCTCATATTTTCCATCACGTTGCGGTACGCCGTAATCACGTCCGATGTTTTCACGTCCGATGTTTTCACGTCGTAATCAAACCCACCGCCTCCACAGCCTCCTCCCAGCCAGCCACCCAGCGACCACGCCACAGGAGCAGCCGTCTCCAAGAATGCGTCCACCGCTTCCGCAGTCACAACACCCTCCTCAACACTCCTCTCCTGTATGGAAAGTCTCAGCAGAACAGAAGGACAGAGAATCGCCACACGTCATCATCATAGAAAAACCAATTTTCTCGCTAAAATCTGAGTTTCGTCACTCCTGTGTGCGTGTGTCTGCACTTCCCGCTGCTGACAGAGCTTCTCCGTCCCGGCTGGCTGGCGCAGCGTAGCCGGCCGTGAGGATCGGGGCTGCGGATCGCAGCGGCGAGTGCCTGTACAGGACTTTATAACAAAACAAACACTCGAGAGAAAAACAAATTAGTATATTATCATATTTGTCTATCAAACAATGTGACTGGTGGACCTTCGTCTCCATTCTCTCACTAGCGCTGATATTTTCTCTGGATTGTTTCCTGTTCAGGGTCCTTGGCTCCTCAGCAGTCTGATAAGAACCACTGAAAGAACTGTTTTCTTCAGTTCACTTTGGAGGGTTTAAAATAAACTGGAAATTTATGAGTTTTTCATGTTGCAATCCCAACAAGTTGAACTCCATGTTCAGCTTGTTTTTTTAAAAAAACAAATGCTATGCGGGTTAACAGTTTTGTCAAAAAAATAGATTGCCTCTCAAATTCAGGTTGTCTTTTCTCTTCAACATAATCATGAATAATCATCCTGAGGGTTTGTCCTCAGGGAACCATCCTCAACCTTGTCAATGACTCAAGCAGTGACCTCTGACCCTGTCTTGCATCATTTACGGGGAATAAAACACCAAAGATTACCACCCTCTCCTTTCTGACACTAAAGACAAAACTGGAAACTTCTTCAGAACGTTATTTAAGTTTTTCCGATTTCATTACGTTTTCAGTAATTTTGTCTTCTTAGCTGTTTGAACTATTTTGGCTCTCTTTTAAAGCAACTTTTGATTCTTCATCTTTAAGAAACCCTCTCGTTTTAGGATTTTGTTTTGGTCATTTTGCATTTTTTCCCCCATACTTCTGGCACAACTTTCAACCTGCACACTCCCTGAATAAAGATGGAGAATTCCTCTGTGGAGGCAGCTTCAAGCCTTCAGAGGGTCACGGTCTCTGTTGTCTTTCAGGAGCTTGTTGTTACTGACTAGAGGCTCAGGTTTCAGGTTGGTTTGTTCTGATCAACTGCTCTGCGTGTTTTCTAATCCTCTCAGACAGGACATGATCAGACCTGAACAGAAACTGCACAGGCAGCAGCTTCATCTGTTTATTCTGTGAAATTACAGCCAAAGGTAAAAACCTGTTTGTTTTTCTTGTTCTCTGGTTATTAGCTTAAAAGAAATTCAACTTCAGTGGAAACAGAGATTAAAAAAAAAGAAACACTTTAGTTATAATCTTGGTCAAACTTGATTGCTTTTTCCTGTAATTTGTTTACACTGTGTAATTTTTTCAGACACAATACGGAGTGAACAAACCAGCAGTTAGGTAAATAAAGAGACCAGCCGCTCTCCAAATCCACTTTAATAAACATAAATCACGTTAAAAACATGAGTCACACATGAGAAAACCTTAAAACGACGACTACAAACCAGCCATGGTTTCCAGCTGTAGCTAATCTTCTGACCGGAGTCAAAGTGAGCAGGTCCTGTTTGCACGTTCTGCTTCTGCGTGCTCGGATTTCCTCCCTCATCCAGTGTCGGTGACTGTCTCTCAGTCTGTGTTGTGCTTTTAACTTCCAGCCCAGTCTGTCTTCTGCACTCAGAAATGCAGGAAAAGAGTAACAGAATCCAATCTTTCCAGATCTCTGCTGTGCAGTTCGGTAGTAATTCAGAGACTGTGTGAGCGTCTGGTCGATCAGCGGATGCCGAGGAACGGCTTGCTCCTGTACTGACAGATATCCTCCACTTCGCTCAGCAGCTGGGCTCGCAGGTTGGCGGCCTGCAGCCTCCTCAGCACCAGCTCCTGAGACGCCAGGCTCGGGCGGCCGTGCGGTTGATGGCCCTCGCCGCTCTCACCGGCAAAATGCACTTTCTTCTTACCGGGCGAGACGTTCTCCACATCTGGAAACCAAGCAGCAAACAGTCACAAAAACAAACAAAAAAAAAGAACACTGGAAATCTCAAAGGAAGCCAGTAGTCCCTGAAAGTTGCCATGACAACAAGTTAAAGGGACCAAATGCTTCATGCTGGTATAGAAAACTTTGGCTTTATTGGCGTATGAAAAAAAAAAAGAAAAAACTGTATTCACATGATTTAAAACCGAGAGCAGACTTTCAAAAAAAAAAAAAAAACACATAAAAACACAGCTCAGTCTTGCTCGTACGTCCAGAAGTCTCCGGTGGACTCCCATACCTCGGTGTTTGGCATACAGCGCCGCCCGCTCCCTCTGCTGCTGCAGGCGGTTGTAGTCCTTCAGCAAACTCTCCGCCCTGAAACGGCAAGAATGCAGTGAGTGGCGAGACGACAGCAGAGGCCGGGGACGCTTCAGACGGCGGCCGCTTTACCGTGCCAGCTTCTCTTTGGACAGCTGCTCGCGGACGCACAGCTCCTGCTCCCGTTCTGCCGAGAACACACAAGTTGGAGAGAGTCTGAGAAACTGTATGAGCTGTGTGTGGCTGTGTTGGTGTGTTCCTGTGACGCCAGTGAGAGAGGCAGATGTTGAACTGAGGTCAGTGTGGCCTGAAGGCGGGGTGAAGGGAGGAAGGCCTTACTCTCCAGCCTCTCCTCTCGCTCCTTCAGCGCCTGCTCTCTGTCCCGCAGCGCCTGCTCTCGGAGCCTCAGCTCCGCCGGCGCGGCGGGCGTCGGCTCGGCCGCTTCGTGGAGGGGACAGCCGGAGTCCGACGACCTCCTCCGCGGACGCGTCTGGGTCTTCCTCTGCTCCTCGGCGACCGCCTCGCTCAGCAGGCTGCTCTGGAGGATGGACTCCACCGACGGCCGCAGGTAGTCCTGGGAAACAGACAGCGAGCTCTGAGGACACTGAGGAGCTGAGAGCAGCAGAATGAAAGACCCACAACACCAGAAACTCTACTTCAACCCTTTTAAAGATTTTATTTTGAGTCTTTTAGAAAATCTGATGCTTTATCTGCTTTATGTAAGCTGCTCACAGGCCACAGATTTGTCTTCTGAAGCTCTCTGGCGCCCCCCACAGGGGAGACCCACTCAGCTCTGACTTCCTGACCAAGAAAGTGTCTGGAACGCCTGGTCTCTCACCTTCAAGTTGAGCATTTTGCTCAGCAGGACGTTCAGCTCACTAGAGTAGCGGAACGGGATTCGTCTGAACTTGCCCTCTCTGATCTTCTCTGCCAGATCTTTCTGGTTGTGGGCAGTGAACGGCGGGCTGCAAAGGAAAAACCCAGGAGGAAATGTCAGCAGACGGACGTCGTCGTGGAGAAATCAGCTGAAGTGGAAGAGTTTAGAGGGAGACTTACGTTAAAGCGCAGAGTTCATACAGCAGACAGCCCAGAGACCAAATGTCTGACTTCTCGTTGTAGGACATCCTGTTTATTTGTTCCTGAAATACACATTTTTCACAGAGAGAAGATGCATCAATATGCCAGAAACTTTCTTTAGATTAATATATAAAACAACCCGAGAATACTTACTGGAGACATGTAGTACGGCGTTCCAACAAACGTCTTTGCGAAGCTGGTGTCGTGGTTCAGGATCCTGGCCAGACCGAAGTCACCCAGCTTGACGTTCTGCTTGACGTCGAGGAAGATGTTGGCGGGTTTCAGGTCTCGATGGAGCACCGTGGCTCTGCCGTCACTCCGCCGGTGACACTCCTTCAGGGCCAAGGTGAGCTGCGCCATGACTCGCAGGATGAACTGCTCCTCCAGGTAACGCCTGAAACAATTACAACAAACTATGAACCATGCAGATCCAGCTCAGCTCCCTTTTGTTTCCAAGTCTCTGTCTGCTTTACCTTTCTTTAATGCAGCGGCTGATGAGACTGGACAGGTCTCCGCCCTCGCAGTACTCCATGACGATGTAGAGCGTGGTCTTGGTCCGGTCAATGATGCGGTCGTAGTACCTCACGATGTTCGGGTGCTTCAGCTCCCTGAGCAGGTTGACCTCTGACACCAGCATCTGCTTCTCACTCTCGGCCATAGTCCCGTAATCCAGCTCCTTCCACACAAGGATCTACAACACAGAATGAAAAGTTATTTCCACTTAGAACCAAGTAAACAAATGTTTTCTTTTGTCATCCTGCTTCCCCCCCATAACTTCATATGAATGTCCTGTTTTCATTTTTTCATTATTATCTTGAATGGATGATGAAAGAAGTCTTTAAATTCATGATACTGCTTTATCTTTACTCCTTTAACGTGCCCCCCCACCCCTACCCCCCTCTGTCCTAGATCCGCCCCTGGACAGTTAACAACAACAACAACACCCCCACCTCCGCTTTACCGTCCGTTTGAAGTGAGCTGTGTGTGTGTCTCTCTCGGCGTCAGTTCCTCACCTTGCCGTCAGCCTTTCGTCTTATTTTCTGGCATTTTCCGTACGATCCGGATCCGATGGTGTAAAGCACTTCGTAGTCCTCCACCCGGGACGGCATGGTTTCAACAAGTCACCCGATTAACGTTCCCCGTCTGCGGACGAACCGGCTGCTGCTGCGGCTTCCAGGCGGACTCCCCCCGGACTCCTGTGCTGAGACGACCTTCAGACGCTGATAGAATCGATTAACTTTATGAAAAAGCTTCTGTTTTCTCTCCGGTCAGTTCTGTCTGCAGCAGCTGCCAAAACAGGAAGCGCTTACTCTCCGTTTTTAAACTGGTGCCGAAATCCTTTATCGTGATTGGTCCGTTCGATAACCCCACGCTAACTCCCGATTGGCCAATGTGCCCCAGGTTGCTAGGCGCCCGAATACCGCGACACTGACGCGGGAGAATGACGTTTGGCTAAATGGACACAAGGTGGCGCCAAAATATCAGTACTTCGAAATTGAAAAAAAAAAAACAATTCAAAATATTTTTAATTTAGATGTTTTACAAGCAGTGTGGAGTAATTTCTAACTTGACTTCTTTCTGCTTAAAATCAGAGTTTCATACTGAGAGTAAAGTACTGTCTGTCACCCTGCGCCTGAGTTGAACTGAGGATTTTTTTTATTTTTTTACTGCTGATGGAAGCATTCACCTACTTTAGCATGACATAATACATTTCTTATTCTAATTTAATGTATTTTATTTTTGTAATCATTTTATGTATTTTTTTTTTTTTGGGGGGGGGGGGTCACAATGTTCAGTCTTTGTGAGTGTGGATGACCATACCATATGCTAATCTTTAGAGGAGAAGCTTCCTATGGTGGGTTTGGTTAAAGTTCTAACAGATGTGTGTTTGCCCTGTGATGGTCTGATGACATGTCCAGGATGTTTCACACTGTTCAACTGGATAAGCTCCAGTAGCCCACGACCCCTAAGATCATCAGAATGCTTTGATATGACACAAAAAAAAAAGTAAAAAAATTAAATTGCAAGTCACTGGAATCTACTGATGGATCAAATTCAACACACACTCACTGAAGCAGAGGAAACCTGAGTACAACAAACACATGTCATTGTTTTTATTTCAGTGGCTCCCCTGAGGGTGTCTGATATGATCCTCTGGGCTCGGCTCACCAGGCGTCTCCATGAATACAGGAAAAGGTCGCTGGCTGTCATCAGACAGGTTTCCATGGCTGCGTACAATATGAAAGACAGCCGGAGGAGGCTGACCACTGGTCACTTGATTTGACCATCAGGACCACCCGAAGAGTGACCATCTGAGAGCAGAGACACGCAGCGAGCGCTCACTCTGCTTCTATATACGGATATCACACATGGTTTACTCTCAAACAGTCTCCTCCCAGTAAACTACACGTTCATGCATCATCAAATCAGTGTTGAAGTCTTTGATTTCAGAGCTTTAACTGTGATCCAGTTTGTCTCAGAAATAGTTTTGTCAGTTACGAGTTAATGTCAAAGATTTGTTGATTTGAATTTTTTAATCATTTGACAACTTCCTGCATTTAATTGATGAAGATTTGGAGCTCTTCTGGGTTTTGTTATTTTGGTTCTCTGGATTTGATTTGTGGTTATTTTACATTTTGTGGTCTGTTCAAGAATCAAAGTATTAATTTGGAGATAATTTATCCATTTTAAATCTAACTTTTATCTGATTTGTGTCTTGTAGTTTTGTGTCTGGCTGTGATCATTTACATAAGAACTATTTTTTGTTTAAAATTTTCAAATTCGACCATTTTCAGAAATTTTCCATACTTTGTAGTTTTATTTTATTATTTGAGCTTCTGAGGCTTTTTCAAATCCTGAAGACAAGTATTTTTTTTTTTTTTTTTTAAGAGAGTAACTTTTCTTTAATTCACAAATATCCTCTCTACCAAAGCTGTTTTAATATTTAAAGGTTTTCTTGTTCTCCTTCCTTCATTTGATTTTTATGTCATGTTGAGAACAAACTGATCTGGTATGATGAGCATATGCACTGTTTTGCCATCATTCTGTCACTCAATAGCAGAACAAAGAGACAATAGCTGTGATTTAAGCATACAGAATCAAAGAGTGACTCCCTGTGACAGATGAAAGATGCTTGCTCTCTCTCTCTCGTGGCTGATCTGTGATCACTGCACCAGATGAAACTCGATTTGTGGGATTTCTCTCGGTAGAAGGATTCCTCCGGTTCACATGGTCCTCCGGGCCTCCGTCCTCTCCTGGTGCCAGCACCACTCGCACCACCAAGAGAGCGAGCGAGCCGGGCTGTCAGTCTGCCTCTGCAAAGGTCACTCCTACAGAGAGCTGGAGGAGTTTGGACATCAGCCAAGAACAGTTGTTTTGGGGGGGGGGGCATGTGAGTGGAAAACTGACAGCTAAAAACAACAGAGACCGTCGGGTGCCCGAGGCCGCTCTGACGTCAGCCGGCCCCGTTAAAGGCCAGGAGTTTAGAGGGAGTGACAGGGAGGACGCGCCGCTCCATCTTGTCACAACCTCCTCACCTCCGACGGGCTGCAACGGGCTAACAGGACGCTGACGGCCCACCGCTGCCTCCTCTGACTCCCCCTCCCGTTTTTTGGGCAACGCAGCACAGACAAAAGCGGCATCCATAATGTAAACGAATACATCTAGGAGTGCAGCACTCCTCAGACAGTGCAAGTGAGTGACAGTTCACTCCCGGGGCACACTGATAACTGAGAAACACTCGCAGGGTTTTCACCGGCGTGACGGCGGGAGGGGAGCCAGTAGGGCGGAGTGATGCCCACGGCTGCTGCAGTGACATTCAGGACGGCCCTCCTCTCCACAGCTGGATGTTTTAGTGCTTGCTGACTCAAGGGAAGCCGCCGCCGCCGCTGCTGCCGCCACCGCCGCATTCACGAGGGAGCAGGCATCAAAGCGTGACATTGAGGCCCTCGGGGAAGCGGCGCCCGTGAAATGGCCCTCTGCTGCAGGTGTCCGACCAGGCGTGTGCAGAGGACGCCCGAGTTTCTCAGGAGAATAATTCGTGGGGATCGTGCGGGTGACCTTGGAAAGCGCTCTTCAGTGGACCTGGAGTCTCCACACAGAGACCTCGTCTTCACCCTCGGCGTGAGGCTTGGTGCATATTTAATTCCATTTTCCAGCTCACTTCCTGTTGTTTTCGCCATCATGCAGACCCGACCCTCCACACATCACTCCAGCTGCTGTCAGTGGCTCAACTTCCCGGGATGCTAACGGGACGCACAGACGACCACATCAGATCAACACACTTTCTATTTCGCGCATTTGGTTCACGAATGCGGAATATCAGCCAGCGCTGGTTCGATAACTGATATCTGAAAACACTTGTGCTGTTTAATTATGTGTCTTTAAAGGCGGTGCAAGTCGGCTGAGACTGTCGAGACGTTTCCCCAGCTGGCCCCCCACAGCTTTTGTTTGCAGACTCCATCATTGCTTTCTTTGTAACAGACCATCTTCCATGTTGCTCTTTCGAGCCACTAAATTCAGCTTTATTCACTGTAATGCTCTGATATGTTTAATAAATCTGGTACCTTCTGCAACCGATGATCATTTGATGTCTAATTTCTTCTGGAAAGTCATGTTTCGTCACAATATCTTGTGCAATCATGAAAAATACAAGTATTTATGTTTTGTGATTGATTTTCAGCTACCTTTGTGTTTTCTCCAAACTATTTAAAATAATCTTAATTTTGAAGCCTAACAACTCAAATATATATTAGCCAACACACTGATAAAATACAACATTACTGTTAAATATGAACATATCGCAGGTCTGACTGTGCGGATAAAGCTGTGGGGCAGCAGTTTTTAGAAGATTAGGATTATCAGACTTTGTAGGACAGAGCTTGAATATTCTGAAATCTCGGGGATGAATCCAACAGAGGCGGCTCGGGTTTGATTCCACACGTCCGCAAACACTCCTGGCGAGCCGCTCAGGTAAAGAGATCTCCGTCCGCCTCCGCGTCACGGCTGAAATGAGAGCTCGGTAAGACAGACGGCCGACTTCCAGAAGCCGGTGACTGACGGCACCGTTAAACAACGGCCTCAGCTCTGAGCAAACACAGGCTTCGGTTACCCAGAGTCCCCGGCTCGGCCTCTCGCCTCACAGGACGGAGAAAGTTCACACTCACAACCCCAGACAAGAGGAGAACACCGGATCTGAATACCGCAAGACATCAGGAACATTTTTCCCAGGTGAAAAATATGAGGATATACAACATCAGGTTTGAACGTAGTTTAAAGATGCTATAAACTGACGGAGCACATTATTCTCACACTCAGTGTTAGTTGAATTCATGACTTCTTGCAGTTCTCTGCCTGTCAGGAGGCTGTTGAGTCTGTTACCGTCTCCAATGAGTGCCAAAACAAAACATAGTGTCGTTCAAAGTAAGATCTGAACAGTTGGTCAAAAAGTGATGAAAAGAGTTTTGCAGATTTCTCTGAGCACGGTGGAAAGTCTGATTATTTCCCTTTTAAATAGTGAAACATGTATTTGTGCAACGAGGAGTCGTCGTCTATCGACTGGGGTCCAAGAAAAACCTGCAAAGTCTTCATGGCGAAGGCAGTTTGCAGTATTTAGGCTTCATAAACTGCACCCAAACAGAAGTGGAGGTTTTCTCCTCAATCCTTTGAGAGGTCAAAAAGTCTAAATATTTCAGTAAAAAGCAAACGAAAAGAAGCAGTGAATACTGAAAATGTTCACATTTAATGCATTTTTTATTACAAAATCTAAAACACTTGAATCAGATTAATACTTAGAAACAATGTGCAGAATAAAATCCTAACTGACAGCTTCCTCAGAACAGATTTCTGTCCCAACGTTCACAAACTCAGCTGGAATGGGCTCCGACGCTCCGTAACGATACGTTGGATGAAGCAGAGTGACTGCAGGCCGGTCTGTCCTTCAGGTTTCACTCATCCAAATGCATGTTCTTTACGGATGTGGCTTTATTTAAAAGGGAAATATGTTTCTCCAAACATTCAAAATAAATTTCTCTGAAATCACCAGAGATCAAAAGAGAGAGAGAGAGAGAGAGAGAGAGAGAGAGACGCTGCAGTCGTGTCCGACAACTTCCTCAGCTTCTTTATGTACAAGATTTAAACACACAGTGACAAGAGGACAGAGCAGTTCTGGGGGGTTTCGAAGTGTTGGGAGGGGGAGTCGATTCAAAAATAGCAGGGACCTTCAGTGCTTTAAATATGAAATATCTGGGTTTGATAAAGCAGGAAAAGCTTGATTTTTTTTTTTCTAAATCTAAATCATGTTTTCAATTTGAAATACCTGATCAGTTTTCACTTAATTCTCCGCTTCCAACTTGAAATGTTTTCAGTTTGCTGTATCTCTACGTTCGCTACGTCGCCCCCCGCCCTCATGCCAACTCTTTGAAACCCACCGGAACAGCTCGAGTGACTTAAAATGAAATGAAATTTGACCAGCGGAGGAGGTGAGACTGCCGCAGAGCGACGCCACACCAGTCATAAAGATCAAAACATGGAGAGATCGGGGGGGTGGCGGAGGGCGGGGGGGGGGGGAATAAGACAACCACACACACTCACTTAGGCAGGTTATGCTGTAAATTTACAGTAATGACACCTATAGTTCTGTAAGCCAAAATCTCTATTGTAGAATGCTGAACATTAGGGTAGCTTTCTATAAAAAACAAAACAAAAAAAAAAAAACAAAAAAAAACCAAAATAAACAAATTCACCTTTTTTTAAGGTCGTTTTTTTTTTCTCTCACCCCGACGACACTAAGCATATGGCTTAAATATTTGTAAAACTAAGTAGTCCAATGGGGGAGTTCGGAGTCTCTGCCCTGCCGGTCTGCCTCTGCCCAATCGATCCTTGAGACAGACGTGGAGCTGCACATGGCTGTGGAGAGCAGGGGGGGGCGAAACAGGGGGAATCCACACACACGAGGGGGTTTTTTTTTTTCTCTTTCCTTTTTTTTTTTTTTTTTTTTAAACGCGATCAGACTGCGGATCTCTCCCCACGTTTTCCTTTCATCCCTCTCCGAAGTGTCACAGCAGGTCTCGTCTGTCACAGAAAACGATCCTTTGCGACTCGGGCCGCCGTCCTCTCGGGCTTTCAGCAGTGTAAACATGACCCCGCCCCTGCTTTTTTTTTTTTTGTTTTGTTTTGTTTTGTTTTTCCTCTCTCAGCGAATAAACAACGATGAACAGAAAAAAACAAAAAACGAAAAACAAACACTGACGGCTACGACTGAGGGGGCAGTTAGGGCAGTATGGATCCTTTTAGTGCAATGAGGGCCAGAGGAGCGGCCCCCGGCGGCTCGCTCTGGGAGGGGCCCCGTCAGCAGGCTCGGCCACAGAGGTCCAGTGGGCTTCATCGACTCTCGCCGGGAAGAAGAACTCAGGGCAGACATTATGCTTCTAGTCACACACTTCCATTCGCGCACGCACACGCACACACACACGTTCACGCACGTTTTAAACTCTGTAAAACTACTACGGCCAAAGCCCAGGAGGGAGGGGGGGAGGTGGGGGGGGGAGTCCGGTCCAGAGCGTCTTCTGGAGGAGTCCTGAGCCTCGTTTCGTTCACTTGGAATAAAAAGTCATGTCAGGTGTGAGCGCCTACGTGTATGAGAGGACGTGTAAACATCGAAATGTGAGAGGTGACGAGTGAGAGACGGAGAGAGAGAGAGAGAGAGAGATTATTCCGCTAGAGGCCGCTGGAGCGAGTGTGTGCAAGTTAACTGCCTGTGACCAGCTTCACACTGTAACCTGTGGGTTCGTCTCCGTATGTTTGTTGTTTTTTTTTTTCTTGTTTCCTGTTGAGTCTCTCCACTGTAGCAAATGTACATTCATCCATCGTGGGGGGAGGAGGAAGAGGAAGAGGAGGCGGAGGAGGAGGAGGGGGGGGGGGCACGTATGACGCCGGGGCCGCGCGCCGGCCGACCGATCCTGAGGCTTTTCCAGCAGTCCGCTTCAAGACTCCCGCCGCGGCGGCGGCGCACTCAAAATAGACAGCAGTAGAGGTACTGGAGGACGCTGTACCACACGTAGCCGGACACGAACGCAAGCGACTGGATGGCGCACAGCCACACGGGGTCAAGGGTCATCTGCCGGGAGACCGCCTCTTTCTGTCCGTTTACGGGAGGGAAGGATCCTGTGGAGAGGAGGGAGACGGATCCGTCAGAGCCGGCCGTCAGAACATTCGCCTGGTTCTCGGATCCAGGGAGAGACCGACCTGTGTCGTAGAAGTGAGCCAGCAGCTCCTCCTTCTCCACAAACCTCTGGTAGAGCCAGTCGGTCAGCGGCTCGGCCTCTTCGGGAACCTCCTTTATCGGGTACATCCTGAAGCAGAGGGTGCAGAGAGGTCAGCCACATCACACACACATACACACACACACACACAAAACAAATGAGTCAAGTCTCACTCAGCGAAACTCGCGTGCATTGATCGGCGGCGCGAAACCCGGGGAGTCGGCCGAGGTCCCCGAGCAGCCGGCTCTACTCCGGCCGTCCGTTTGCTGTGGCTTCAGCTCGTTTTAGGGATTCATTAGGCGGACGGCTCACCGGAGCGCCGCAGACGGACAGGAGTGCTGAGGAGAGCGCCGGCGGCTCGAGACGCTTCGCAGAGCGGCCCGGTCAGAGGCGAGTGGGAGGGAGAAGGGAAATGGGCTCAGCCGTCCAGAAAGGGAGAATCGGCCAATCAAAGTCAGACGAGCAGAGTCGCAAAAATCCCTCCAATTCTGATTCTTCGTTTTTTTATCTTCCTCCAGACAATTAGGTGGACAGTGGCTCTTTTTTCACTTTTAACAGACTGACAAAAAAGTTGGCTTGACTGATGTCCATTAATATATTAAAATGGTCCATTCACGCCAAAATAAACATGCTGCTTGACATGAAATCTTACAGCAGTGAAAACCTGATTATTTCCTCTTTAAATTTGACCAAATTTGTTTCTGAGTGGGACTATGTGGGCCGTGCCTTTCAGAAATGTGCCAAATGTCCTCATCCAGAGCCAAACAACTTATTCTGGTGTATTTTTGTTCATATTCATTCTCCACTGATAAACATTTCCTCATCGTCTCTCAAACAATAATCCATCCCATCTTGTACATATCTGTGATTTATTGTGACAAATGGTCACACGACTGACTTCGAAGGCCACTATTGAACAATTTTTTCATCAAAAACATGGAATTTTCTCCCATGTGACATGCTATCTTATTGTATTTTATGTAAATAAACGTGCGTTTTGAATGTGAAGCCTGATAATGTGTGACTGATTTGATAAATTAACCGAAATGCATGACTGTGAAATCTGATTAAATTTAAACAGATTACATTTGAAGCTGTTCTGAAGTCGAAGATCATAAAAAAAAAACAAGATTTTAAGAGGTTAGAATATTAAATTTGCCACAACAATATCGTAGTTCGGATCCCACAGCGAGTCTCTGAGCAAAACACTGCAGCCGAAAACAAGACGGCTGATTTCAGGCGATGATGAAATCTGGTCTGCAGCCAGAAGGGGTCTCCAGCAGGCCGCACTCCCACACAGGCGGCCGCTGGTCACCTTCAAACAGAGGTTAGCGTCTCCTCCCTCAGACGAGCGCTTCCTCTGCGCTCCCTCCGTGCTCGGTGTCCCCCGGCTGATCACGTCCAGGGGAAGAGCACCTCCGGGCTGCTGCGGGAGGTAAGTCATGAGCAGCGCGCCATCGATCCACGCGCCGCTCAATATTTATTTAAAAAGCAATTTAAGGAGAGGCGGCGGCGGCCCCGCTGTCAGGATGATGTCTGTCTCTTTAGACACGGGGGAGGCACGAGCACATCTTCCTAAAAACAGGACCGGACCGGGATTATCTGGATTAATATTCGACTTTTTCCTGATCATTAGTGGTCAAAATGCCTTAAAAGATTTATTTCAAACATAAAATCAAGTCAATTTGCCTTTTTTATTCCTCCTTGCAGTATCACAAACCTTTAATATCAGGAAGTTCTTTAACTTTACAGGCTGAGACGCTCCTGTAGCAGTGAATAACAAGAGTCACTACAACTACTACTATATGAGCAAAACTCTGCCTTCCTGTGGCTTCACAACTTTTGAACATATTTTATTTAACAGTCTAGGATTTCGAGCGATGAGAAACCGAATCCTGTCAGCAGAGGCGGGATGGGATTAAAAGGGTTAAAGTCATCAACGAACGGAACAAGATTAGTGAAGTGACTCCAGTGATGGGAATGCAGGAAACCCTCTCAGGTACAGACAGAGCCGCAAACTGGATTAGAGGAGTTCATTTCACAAACTCAAATGCGAGAATTTAAAGTCTGGGCTAGATTTTCACTTAATTTCGACTTATCTGTACAAACTCCTCCGGCAGAAATGAATATAGTGGCACCAAACTGAGGAAACCAGAATCCAGTAATCCACAGTTTGTTGGTAATACTAGAAAAGGTTGAAGTCACAAGAACCAGAGGTTTGTCAACGCAGCGACAGGCGGTGCTGAAGGCCCAGACCGTTACGGCAACATGTCAACAAAGAGGCGTTAAAGCGGAGGGCGAATGAGGACGGCGGCGGGTTCCTGTAAAAGCTTGAGGTTGTGGAGAGAGGGGGCAATTTCTGGTTTTTGCTGCACTCGTAGCTCCTATTAGAGTCTATTTTTATGTGGTGAATAGAGCTATTTTGTCTCAGAGGCGACCGTGACGATGATGAAAATATGCAGAAATGATAAAGAAAACCTGAATGGACATAGTTAAACTATCCTTTTGCTTCATGAGCACGGTTTCATAATTATTTTATTTTGTAAATGTAATCTGACTTATTTTCACTATTTATAGACAAGACTGAATTGAAATAAATGACTGAATACATTATTAAAAAATGACCTTTCTCCAAAATAATCATTTTTTAACCCTTCTCTATTTACTATTTTCTTGTTTTCACCTCATGGCTGTCAATAATTTAGGTGCTATATAAATTATATTTTGATGCACTGATTTGTAATTCATTGAATTTTGCGCCACTGAGCGTTTTTCGCACCTGCTGCGCTGCAGGAAGCCGGCCGCTGGCCCGGCTCCACTCCCACATGTAAACCGATCGCGCTGTGACCCAGGCGGGGGGGGGAAAACAGGAGCCGGCTGAGGCCACTTATCGGCGCCTCTCAGCATTTAAGGGTTCGGGTAGCAGGTGGCCGTCGCGGCGCTTTTCCTGCGGCTGAAATATTCATGCAGGGATCGGGATCCGTCGGCGCCGCGGGCAGCTGCCCGAGCCGCCGAGGACAGCTGAGCTGGACGGAGTCGCTGCTGATTCGGGTCCAGAGAGAAAGAAAATAAAAACAAGGACCGAGTGCTGAGATAGGGTGCCGTATCTTCCCCCTATCAGCTGCTTTCACTGCTTTATCAGCCGGCGGTTGTTTTGGAGAACGACATCTGCAAAAGTGGCTTCAGGTTTAACGGCTCCGGGAGAAAAATCAGCAGCGCGTCAGGAGTTCACCGGGTTCACTTCCTGCTCTGGAGACGCCTGCCTGCACCCGCCGGGACGACAACATCCCCCTTTACCTGCTCCACCTGAGTGGAAAACGGCTTGTTATGACAACAACAAGCAGTTATTTCCTCGTGGAGTCTGCATGTTCTCCCTGTGCAAATGGAGATGCTATGAATTAAGGCTCCATGGGTGACTGCTGCGTTTCTAGTTTGTCAATAGCTAACTGATTATCTGTAAATATGTGTATCTGTAAGTAATTAATTCCTCAAGTGTGTGAACAGAAACCGAAGAGCTCTGATATGTTCAAGTATTGTAAGATTCATGAGTCTATCATTCATATTTCTACAGTCTCTCCGTCACAGAAAGTCTACAACTGAACCAGTCCAGCAGTCCTCGGAGCACAGACCTCTGAGGAGTCGGTGCGGGGTCACGGGGTCAGAGGTCAGGAGGAGTTCAGCTCGCGAGAGTGCCACTGTGTTCGTCTCACACGCCTCGGGAAGCCACTGGGGAGGGGCGGAGCCGGAGATGTAGACATCCTCCAGCAGGACGGTTAAAATACGGCCACCTTCAGAAGCTGCCCTGCACTTTCACCGTTACTAATCAATCCCTCAGACAGAATCGGCGGCGTTATGAAGCATTGAAAAAGCCCCAGCTGTCACTCTGGGAACTCTGGAGAGGAGCCAGCCCTTGATAAACTCCACTCCTGCTGATGTGCGGCCTGTTGCACTAAAAGTTCAGGCCGAGGCCAGAGCCTCGATTTGGCTTCTAGCAGAACAAACGGACTTTGATCAATCGGCGGGTCACCTCGCCTGCGGGCCGTGGGGTTGCTCCGACTGCGAGCCGCGGCTGATCGGCCTCCCGGCGCGGCTTTGTTTGCGGTAATGTCAAAAGTGGAAACGCCGCTCGGTCGTGTCAACACGGTGCGGAGTGAGGAAACCGGAGCACGGTGCGTGGAGGGAGAATAGCGGTGGCGAGGAACCGGCGGCGGCGGCGGCGTGCTGGCGCGGGGCCACGGCTGCGCTCTCATTTCCACCCTAACCCACTTGGCAGCGGCGCGCTCGTTAACCTGACACCCCGGCCGGCGGACAGCTGAGGCAGAGCGGCAGTTCCTCTTGTCAATAACCTTCAGCATCAAGCTTTGATGAAATGCTGACCGGGGCGACGCTCAACTGATGATCTTTACTTAAAAGTGACGCCTCAACAAAAAAAAAAAAAAAAAACTTGAGAAAAACCTCAATATAGCTGTTTCATAAATCCCTGCTCCAATTTCTACTCTTCTAGGAAGATGAATTCAAAATATGTTTGACATCAGTTTGGATAATGAGTCATTCCAGCCTCATCGGGGTAATAAAGTGGGTAAATAAGAAGCTTTCGGTCCTCGCACTGACGGCCTGGCTGGAACCATTTAGCTTCTGTTTGGCTCTTCTTCTTGAGATATTGTTTCCACTTTGGGCTGGCCGGGGAAGCTAATTAAATCTGGACTGCTGTGAAAGTCTGTCCACTCAACAAACCTCTTTGGACGGGGGCCAGTCATTGTTCAGAGACTCCGTAAGGCCCTCAACGCTCGAGCCGTGAAAATCTGGAGAAACAAAGCGGCGCCCCGGGAGCCCTGGTCTCGGGCACAATGTTGCAAAAAGGTGAATATTGAGATTAGTGGCCGGTGTGACTCTGGGAGTGAGACGAGTCTCCCATCAGACTCTCCGTCTCCTCCTCGCTCAGATAAGAGTCCTCGTCTGTGTGCAGCAAAGCTCCAAATCCCAGACCCCGGTCCTCCTCTACACTTTCTCGGCCCTCCGGTGGAATAACAGCCAGTCCTATTAGATAAAGAAATAATTAAACAAAGTCCGGGAGTGTCTCTTTTGTGTTTAGTACTTGGAGAGTCTCACAATTTCCTTGAGCTTGATGGCGATTCCCCTGCAAAAACACACTCTGGACGACCGAGGCCCTTATCTGCAGCTGGAGAGGCGTTCAGGGACAGTAGGACTAAACTTGTTAATTGCTCCATTTGTCTTTAATCTGTTTCCTGTCTGTCTCGGGGCTGCGTGTGTGTTCCGGGAAGAGGTTCGGCAAAGAAGGACAGACACGAAAGGAACCAATTAATGTTGAACCAACTGAGGTTGAAATAAATAAACGGAACACAGAGAGCTCGGGCAGTCAGGAAAAAGTTGTGGCAACTAAACCGCACGCTCATGAGTGGGACGACCTGTTCCTGTCGTTGTGATCGGCAAATCCAGAGGAATATCAAACTCCCCCGAAAATCCGTGCTTTTCGAGATTTAATGATCAATTTGTAATCTTCGTCTGAGAAAATGTGGAGTAAAATCTTAGTTTATGGGTTAACGCCGACGACCATCCATCCATCATCTGAGTCATCTTAAAACCAGGTGGTTTTGAAAGAAAATCAAAATTCATGATTAAAACTTATTCAGCCCACCTCTGAGAAAGCACTCTGCAAAAGGCCAGGGCTTTTTAATTGTTTTTTGTTTTTTAAATGAAATTGTTGCCTGTTTTTGTGATTTTGTGAGCAGAGCGGCTGGCGGGAGCTTCTCGGTGCTGCAGATGAACACAGCGTGCTTTAGAAGTAATTTTCCAAACAGTCACAATAAAGTGATTTCTTCATGAGCCTGTGCAGCACAAGTGACTAAAGATGTCACAGCAATTAACGATTTAGTGTTTACTGTGTTTATACCTCCTGGTTAGGTAAGGCGTAAACCTAAGAAACAGACGAACGTCACTACAGTTGCTGGAGCTTTTCAGAGACAAAGCGTTGGTCTCACTGTCATTTTCTGCTTAAATCTTCTCATAAAATAAGAAAGTTTAATTCTAAGATGATAATTAATGCCATTAAAATGTTTCATATTGTAGTGGATAAGCTGGAGAACTTAAAGTGAGTCCTCTGAAGGACATCATTTATTTATTTCACCCATTTACTTCCTCCTGTATTCTACGACAATCATTAACTCCGAGTTCGCAAGCAACAAGAAGAAATGAGTGAGCTAGCAATTACGGTCACTTAATAAAATATTAACTGCAGCAATTATGAAATGAACAGCAGCTAATGAAAGAAAGAAAAAAAATAATGATTTACTCAAGTCAAAGTTCAGCAGCAGGACGATTTCGACCGAAGCTCTAAATTATACTTTATAAACTCAACGATCAAACATTTTATTTCTGTTAACAAAACAACTGAAATGATAACTGCTTGACAGAGTTACCAGGACCAAACCGATCAAGAAAATCAAATCAAATTAAAGACAGAAATGGAAGCAAAACGCACAAAAAAGATATGACTGTTAACATCGAGTAGAAAGAAACCAAGCTCAACAATGAATTCACATAAAATATTAAAATGACACAAGCAAAGCAAAACGCGGAGATAAAAATGCTTTTTGTTAAGAACATAAAATTTTCTGAAAGAAAATAATGAAATCACTACTGATAAAATGTTTAAAAAAATCAAATGTACTGAAAAGAAAATTGAAATGAATGGTGTGCAGTCTGATAGATGTAGGAGACGCCTCTGTTGTTGATTTACTCACACGTGTGCAAAAGGAGTATTTCCTCAGACCATGGCGAGCGTGCGCACGAGTAGCCTTTTAGAAAAGCTGCGTTTTCAGTGGAAACCCACAACGTAACAAAACGAGGCTCGATTCATGATATATTGACACGTCACGTGGTTTGTTTCCACAAATCTGATTATTATCAGATGCACGTAAACCGTCTTCATTTCAGGACTGATTAGTTGAGACCATTTCTTGTTCGGCGGTGAATTTAGGTGGGAGTGACTCCCGTTAATTATCTCTACAGTGACAGAAGGCCTCCAAAGACTCTGCGCCAAAAAAAAAACCTTTCCCTCATTCATTACCCAGAGACACCAGCTCTAATCACCAAGCGCCAATCATTACGGTACGTCACCAACATGGGAGCCATTGATTCTGAGTGACCGCAATTAGCGAGAAATAACTTTAAAGGAGGGAAATAGAGTCCTGATTCACATCTTTCCAGTGCAGAAAAAACAAAAAAAAAAACTGCCCCATGTTTCTTAACAAAGCGTTATTTACAACTGCAAGCTCAACAATTCTTTGTGCGCGCCTGAGAGAAAACCAGGTGTGCAGCTCAAAAGCGTCCCATGTGATGACCAGGCAGATGTTATAAATCACGCCGCCTTTCAGATATTTTCAAACGGCGGCTTTGGGAAATGAAATGCACACGGCAGCCGAATAAAAAAAAAAGGAAAAAAAAAAAAATGGAGAAGGTGTATTTAAAAGAAAAGAATTTCAACGTATTTAACACCCACTACTGCCCTGGCGTGGCCTCTGTACACCCACCACGTTCTCCCATCTGCCATTCACCGAGGGCTTATGATGCTGCAATCTGGGAGGCTGAGATTATATGGGGAGAGGGCAGGAGACGGAGCGAGGGAGGGCGGAGCCGAGGGGGGAGGACTGGAGGAGGGAGGTGGTGGTGGACGGATTAAAAAAAAAAAAATTACAGAGCGCCCGACGTGGATTCATCTCGAATATTGCTCAATACTCGGCCGCCGGTGGTGAAGCTGAGGCTCACTCGTAATCTATACAGCCCCATAAAATGACAACGCAGGAGGAGGAGGAGGAGGAGGAGGACTACGATCAAGGTCAGTTTACAAAGGAACAGTCGCTGCACGTCGGGCGCGACTTTCCCTTCCAGCTGCACCAGCAGCCGCCGCGTTCACACGTCCACATTATCGTATAACGAATGACACAGCGATGCATCAGCATCTGGGTAAGAGGTTAAATCTGGCTAATGCATCGTTTTAGGACAAGAAAAAAAAAAAAAAAAAAAAAAAGTGGTACGCCATGAGGACGCCACACACTGACACGCAAAATCCCTCTTTTACTGAGTAATCAGAAATCCCCTGTGAACGGATGGCCTCCACCTATAGATCCAACATGCTGAATCACCGATATGGACTAGAGACTTCCTCGCTGCATCTCGTTTCAGAAAAATCATGAAAGCTCAACAGGATCACAGCGATCCGGTGGTCCTGGAGGAAGGACATCATTCAGAAAATACACAACAGGAACAGCTTCCTAGCCCGAGGCTTGAGTTTGGCCTAACTTGAAGTTTTTTTTTTTTTTAAACCGCCCTCAAGGTGTCTGGTGTTCATCTTTTACTGTCAGTCTGTAGAATTACAAAAATTCTCTGTCATAATTGAGCCTTGATAACACCGTTTTCTTTCTCTGAAAAAGTGCCTTGAAATAACTCTTTAAATAAAACTGGATTTTTTTTCTTTTACTCTCACAACACGAAAAGCCACAGAAATACGAATAACGTCCTCTGATCAAATGAATTAGTTTAATGATTTTGACAGTATTATAAGTTCTCAATTTGCTGAGCCAACTCTTGTGACTGGTTTTTGAAGATTGAATTCAAATTCACCAAAAAGCAGAAGTGACGTGCTTCTACTGAATTTGAATACGTGTGTTTCCAGGCAATGCAAATATGTGCCACGCACGTGAGCAACTGCCAAACACCTGCCAAATATAATCTAATTTTAGATTATAAGGAGTGTTGAGTGTTGAATGCATACTGTCAAAGTTTTGAAATGCAAACGGTGAAGTAAGAAAAACCCCTATCAGCATCTGTACATGAGTTGTTTGCACATTCGGGACTTTATGCCGTCACAAATATGTGTTCGCGTCCATCATGCCGGCGTCGGTCCAGCTCATTTTCAAAAGAAAACATCAGTCTGTGTGTTGTGCAGTCAGCAAGTCTCAAGAAACTGAAGCTTTGGCTGTTTATAAAAGCTTTTTGGAAAGATCCAGAGAGAAGACGGAAAAAAAATTAAAAAAACTAGACTACAATGTCTTCCTTTCCCTGGTCCCTGAATTGTCCTGTATTTGTATGAACTGTGGGTAACAGGCGCTGCGCTCTCGGCAGAAGCAGTCCTGAACTGACACAGCACAAACACAGGCACCGGGTGGCCGCTTCGCCGTAGTGCTTCATCACGCTCACTCCCCCACAGTGTTCCCTTGATCAGCACACAGATTAATCCTCTTGTTGACTCTGCACCTGCGCCGACGCGGCGCTGCCTTCCCCTGCGATCAGCGCCGTCTGCACGGCTGGAAGTGAGCGCGCACGCCGGTAACTGGGGCGCCTGGAGCTGCAGAGCTGCTGACCAGGCCGGGGGGGAGAGCCCACTGTATCGATGGCTGATTAGAGAGTCCCGGAGGCGGGCTGGGACCGGAGCATCCTCCCCTCGTCTAATTACAGACTTAATGAGACCTCCAGCTTTTGGTCCAAAGTGGGCGACGGAGCCTCCTGGGGGCAGCTGGTGCGGGAAAACTGTCGTCATAAATCACCTTTTCTCCTTTGGCCGGCTCAGGTGTGAACACGCTCATGAGCGGCGTCAACAACGGAGCTGCACAATCTTCAGTAAACAAGCCATAAAGTCAAATATTCGCATTGCAATGATTTGCAATAAACACTTATGTGGATGATGCCACTGTCTATGTGCATGAAGAAAGGGTCAGTCTTTTTTTCCTTTTTCATGTGCTTTTACTTTCTGTCCTTCGGCCACTGGGCAGATATGTGTAGGAAACCGGCCGTACTTCACTTATTTATTTTGAAAATGACCGCAGTCTAATCTGGATATTACGCATATCGATGATATGACAATGATAAATCAGTGCCACGCTGCGCAGTGCCATTCTGGAGGTTATTTCACAGGGAGTGGGAGGAGGAAGGGAGCTCAGGGTGACTTATGCCTGATGAGCGTTGCTAACGCTCGGATTCATCCTTTCTCATCTATCCACGCGGGGCTGCATTCATCTTGAACCGGATGTCCAGAAAATCTAATCCTGGCCCACCTTCACTGCATCCTCAAGTGGAGAGATTAGGGACTGAATCTGGAGGGCGAGGAGAGGACAATAAGGAGGGGCAAAGGCATTCGCTCTGCATAAGAGCAGTGATATTTTTAGCTTCAGGACATAGTTTGGCATGACTCTATGTAGCTCGCTTTCTGTCGTGTCCTGAACCGTTTTTCTCATACGTGTCCTGACACTATAATACCAACACACTGATGCTGCTGATCTACAGCAGTGAAAATGAATGAAAACATCAGACATTTTCTAAATCTGACCAATGAGGTGATGCGAGGCTTCGTACCATGACGCACTTGTTTTTGCATGTCTGCCGTGTATCAGATTTGCATGGTAAAGCATGATGGCCCGGGTTCCTCCCTCTCAATGTGAGCACCAGAAAGCTGCTTGAAAAGACTTGGATCAAACTCAAATACGCGATCCTTACCTGTAATGTACATGCGTGACTGTCGGAGGCCTGTATCCAAAGATCCAAGTCTGGATGTCCATGGGTCGTGCTTTGGGATACGCTATGGTCACATCTATTACCCACTGCAGGCCTTTACGTTTATTAGCTGTCAAGGAGGAAAGAGAAAGGGAGTTAGAAGACAGGAACACACCCACATTTACAGCAAATATGCATTAAAACCTGTTTCATCTGTTATACTGAGCATGAACATGTTCCATCAGAAGCCATCAGAGCGACAGTGCAGACCTGCAGCTGGCAGAGAGTCAACACCGCTTCTTTAAGATTGAGCACACTGTCTGTAACCGGCAGGTGTCTCTGGAGGGGCTTTATATAATAGCAAAGCAGGCAAATGAGGCTTGGTTACCTGCCAAAGCAACTGGTGGAATACCAGCTGAAGCCCTAACTTGACAGAAATTGGCAGGCAGCTACGCTTATGAGTCACATTAAAAGCAAACGTTATCGTCTCAAAGGCAAATCTTCTGTAACATTATTTCAGCCGATAACCACCAAACAAATCAGCCAAATCCTCACTATCTTGCCACCTTTACTGGAAAAGGAAAAGGACACTGGGGGGGAAAAGAAAAAAAGAAAAAAAGAAGCAGGAAGAGACGGGAAGGCGAGGGAGGACAGATGGGAGCGGGAATGCCAGACATGTGATTTAATTTGAGAGTCAGCTGCAGGGCGCATGTGTGTGAATATTTAGTTGCATTAAGCGGGGTCAGCCCCGTACTCGTCCGCACATAATTACAAACACAATATTAAAGGACTGAGTCAAACCTGGCCTGAGTGTGAACATATGGACCGAGACTTTCTGCAGAGCAGAGTGTGTGGTGTGGAGGGCTGTGGGGAATTTTGGAAAAAAACATGATCAGAGGTGAGCTACCACCACCAAACGCATGTCCAGACATGCTTCACACCCATCGCCTCACTGCTGCACTAAGGTGAGTGATACCCAGATACACAGGACTGCAAATGATGCATTTAATGAACACCGAATAACTAATTTTAAAAGGAAATGTCCATAAGACTGTCAAAACCGAGCACCGTGTATTCAGACTGAACACAGAGGATTAACTTCCTGAAGCCGTCACCGTCGGGGCTCGTGGAGTTCTTGTTGGGATGAGTGCGGCTGGCAGGAGCGGCCGTCATTCTGCGAAGGTTAAAATCCAAACGCTTAAGCTGAATGTGGTAGAGCATTGCTCCAATCCAGAGATTACGTTACCATTGTTTTTCAGACAGTCTAAAAGCTATTTTGTTCTCAATTTATAGATTAAAGCACCGAAAATCATACTGGCTTTAAAAGAGCACAACTGTTAGATTGTATTCAATTTTTCATGAACTTAAGGTAAAATGTACTTTTAAACTGAAGCTGAAGTAAAACAGTGAAGTCCAGATAGCGTCACAGTGCGGTCTGCCGGTACGTGTTCAGCCAGCACTTCCCCTTCGGAGCACACTGGTCGCTTTATACAAAGTAAACATGCCAGGCTGTGAGACAAAGTGCAGCAGAAAGCTCACAACCCAGCTCCGTCAGTGTCAGCGAGGGCAGCGCTCAAAGTGCTGCCAACGAGTCAGGATTTCATCTTTCACATGGATGAAGTCGTAAAAGAAAAAAAAAAAAAAATGTGAGGAGAAAAGGTGAAGGACAGAATATGAACAAAGTGCAGGAGAAGATAATTCAGTACATGGTTCACCTGCCAGGGCAGCTCGGTACCAACAATCCCACAGTTCTCCTTAAAACAACGTCGTCCACAATAATAAAACACATGACGAGAACCCAGAAATACGTGGAAGGGTGAAGTCCGTCAGACGATCTGATACGGAGTTCAGACCACAAATCCACCTTATGGATAAGTTTTATTTTCATTCATATTTTTCTATCAACAAAAAACCCCCCAATGTTTTTAACAAGTACACTGATGGTAGCGAAGAGCAATAACAATGTATGTTTCTTTGGGTGTGAAATTCCCAAAACTGAACTTATCAGGAAATCCGACTTTCATAAAATGTTTTAACACTGAAGAAGCAACATTGTCACATCAAGCAAAGGGTTATATCCGTAAAACATGTAAATAAACTCGACTTGTAAATAAAATTGACTTGTTATGTAGCTCAAACTATTTTACAAAATTAAGAAAACTTCAAAAAGAATCTGGGAGTGAATGAGTGGAGATAGTTTGTGTCTATATCAATGGGTATATGCAACATTTTTATTTGGAATTATAATTGTTGGACTAATGTGTGTTTATTTCAGAAAAGTGAAAGAAAAAGGTAACCTTTGTAAGTGTAGATAGAGCTGGAGTCTGATAATACAGGCTGTACTCGGTGGGCATTAAAGAGTGGTATCGCTGTAGTGGGTTTGGTGACTGCACTGCCAGAGGTTCATCGATAGCAGGAGCAGAGCGGATTACAGGTGAAGCAGGATCCATTCTGGACAGGTAATCAGTGCCTGACAGGGCAGAGACAGAGGCAGACCTCACACCTGCAAGCTATTCAAAACCATTAATTAACCTCAAAGACGTGTTTGTGGACGGAAGGAAGCTAAAGTAATTGAAATAAACCCAACCAGGCACAAGAAGAACATGCAAACTCCACACAGAAACGGTCCTGAAACATAACTACTGTACCATCTCATCAAAACGGAAGCTTCCAAAGTTACTTTGATGTTCACAAAGTTTCAGCCCCGTTGGCAGCAGCTGCTGTACGTAATATTTTTGGTAGGGAATGTTCTCAGATAATGTAACAGCAGCTTCTCAGCTGCTTGCTGGTTTAACGGACTGACAGGAGACGGATTTCCTCTTAATTTGTTCACTTCCGCTTTTGCTTTGACCTTCATTGTTTGAGCGCAGGGCCGCAAAATCCATCACAATTTATCATGATAATGACATTAACAAATTTCACGAACGTACTGTACATTCATGTGAACATATTCAGCCAATCAGATGATATATGTGATATTTATCTGAGATCTATCACTTCAACGATGCATCATATCTGGTGGCAAAAGTAAACAGTTAAAAAGAGGGAAAATGGCTTGAAACAAAGTAACACCAATAAAGCATCGTCCTGGTGTAATAATGTTACGTTCTACAGTAATTAAATTGTCCATGGTTCCACTGGCTGTTTGCTTGAAGCGGTTTATGAACCTTTATCTGAACCTCACTTCTTCTAAAGACAGGAAATGAGGCATGCTGGGTAAAGAAACAAACCTGTTACGACTGAAATTAAACTGATTTAGGATCATAAAGAGTTTATTTACAGTGTTAACCAGTATTAAAACCACTGTTTATATTTGTATTGCTGGACAGATAAGAGGCTGCACAGTCTTGTAGTGACTAGGAGTCACAAGGAGACATTCCATGTTTGACTCTGGGCTTCAGAATTATGCAACGAGGAGTTTGCATGTTCTTTCTGAAGAAGAATGGTTGTTTTTTTTTTCCAACACTAAAAGAAGAATTGCTTTCATTTTCAATGCAATTTTTGTGAAAAACTAAAATCCACAGAGTTCTTTTCTTCCATAGGCATTTAACACATCTTAGTCAATGTATATTGAAAATTAAAGTTTGAACCAAATTACTTGATTTTTTTTTTTTTAACTGTATTCTTCTTGTTGGGCGTGAGTGAAGTTAAAGGAAGAGCTGGCTCACATTTCCTTGAATCGAGTTTCCTTGTTAATAATTACTCCTGAACACCTCGTCCAATTCTGCTACACACTGACAACCACTTCCCGGAAAGGTCAGCTTGTCTCCGAGCTTTAATAAACATGTTTTTCACCTGGTGGATCTCAGTGAGAGGAGGAAAAAAAAAAAAAAAAAAAAAAGTCGAACCTGAAACAACGCACACCTTTGTTTGCGTACCTCGCCTGTTTCCCACTAGTTTGCACAACACAGCGAGAGGAAGACACTGCTGAGGCACAGGCTGGAATCGACACCGACTCCAGAGTCGGGACCGGCCAGCGCCTCAGCTCTCCCTGTGTGGGTAATTGGATCCAGATCTCGGTCCAAGTGTGCTGCGAGCCGGCCGTCGTCTCCCTTGAGCGGCCGGCCAAGGAGCGGGGCCCCGAGCCAAGGCGTCGCCGGCGCCCGCACACTACGTGACAAACTATACTGTAATGGCAGCGGGCGGGGTGATTTGAAATGACACCGGACGGCCGCCGAAGGAAGGAAACACGCTGGCAGGTACCTGGCTCTGCATCAGGCCACGCTGCAGGCCAATTACAACACCTGAAGCCCACACCCCTCCCCTCCCACCGACTGAAGCGCGGAATAATAAATGACCTCTGATTGGCTGCTGCGTTTAAACCCGGCCGCCTGTGTGTCACCTGAGGCGTCGCTCGCGCCCGCGGCGACTCACGGCCGTGAACTTTGCTCGCACGCCAACTGTAAATACAGTTTTATACACCTTATCAGTCTCTGAAGCACCTGGGAGGCGTCCTGCGGCCGGCAGCAGCCAGTGACCCATGTGCTCTGTGTTTGCAGTGAGGAGTGTGTTTAGCCCGGGTGACATTGCACGGCTGATACACAGCGACACACACACACACACACACACACTTACATCAAATCCTATTTTCTCCAAGTGGCCCATTTGTCTCTGAGTGAGTCAGCAAGCTCTGGGCACCTCTGCAGAGCATCGGGGAGGTCAGAGAGACACAAGAGCTGCGTCTTTGACGGGGGCGCTTGCATGCACGCACGCGCACACACATATACACACACACACACACACACAAACACCGAGCAGAGGATGCTCAGGGACACAGCGCTCTTCTGGGTATGTGTGCTTTTCTTGCCCTGGGTTTTAATGCCATTAGCTAGATTCAACTGGAAGGACAAGCCCTACTGCTGCGAGGGAAGGGCAGCGTGCGAGAGAGAAAAACCAGGACTCTTAAAAAGCGGCGACAAATGAAACGTACGCAGTATTAGGACATGCCTCCAATGCAAGAAGGTTACAAATGAAACCCCTGCTATCATTAGTGTGAGTTGACACCGACAAGTGGCGAAATGCATCTAACGCCAGACATAAACTGAGCTGTTCTCTTCTTCATCTGAATTTTCACAACGGCCAATTAAAAGACGTTTGTGTGACGGTCTGACAGTCTGTCCTGCAGAGGGATAAACAGATGGCATCTCGCCGTCGGTGCCGAGGCTGTAGGACACCGAGCTGCGTTAGCAAACTCAAGGCTCCGGGCCACGATTTCACCGACACTGAAGCAAAGTCTCCCTTTTCCAGTTAACACGGCAAATATTTCAAACGGATCTGGAACCCAGACACTCCCTCATCCTCTTATCTGAACTGCAAGAAGTACACACCCCCGCCCCCACAATCTTTCCAGTGTGTAGAGCAGCTCCTTGTTCTATAAAGTGAAAGAAAACTTTCAAGGCTTCATTACCGAATTCAGAAAATAAATCAACACAATGGTCTTTAGCTAAAGATAGGAAGCTTTATAATGTAACACACAACACATTGCGGATTGTTACAATAAGTGTCACATTCAAGCAAGTTTTAAAGTTGTCTTTAAAACATATGTCAAAATAAAGTTTTAATAATAATACAAAAACCATGGTTTTGAATGTTAAGATGATAAAAACTGAATGAAATATTAAGGAGCTTGTTTATTAATTAGTGCAAGGAATAAATTAAAAAACTAAAAAAAAAAAAGAGCGGTGAGGACAAATTGATGCTTTGTTTACATCGCATTTTCATGTGAAAACAAAGGGTCTGTAGCGTTTCAGTGTCTGATCACAAGACAATGGCGCCTGGAGGCACTGAAACTGTTTAACAGCTGAGAGACACCAGTAACAGCAATGCAACATGGCTGTCCAGTGGTCCTACATGAAAAGTCAATCGTGGGAGGAAGTGAGCTACATTTTAGGAAATTCCCTCAACGCATTCCCATTTCTGAGCTCATGCTGACCTTTAGCTGCTGAAATCTTCCTCTGTTTGTCTTTGAGTGAGAATTAACCAGTGTGCCAAATGTGGAGAAGCTCCCTCCAGGAGCTGTGGACGTACGGCACTAATGAGAACGGGACGGGCTGACGGTCTGTAAACACAAAGCCTCCGGCCCGACGCTGTCACAACAAGGGCGAGCCTCGGCCTGGAACTGCGAGGAAATAAATAAATACCTGCACAACACGAGCAGACACATCCAGGCCTGGTGGGCTCGACGTACAGGAGCTTCGGAGGGACGCCGTTTCCTCGAATGATTTAATTTTCTAATTTATGAGAAGAAACCATGACAGAGTCTGTCTTGAAATACTGCAAACTTCTCAATTTTATAACAACAAAAAATAAACGAGCAGCTTAAATTGATCCTATACTTTTCAACACTTCTCTTCAAATTACTACAAATGAAAAAAAAAAAAAAAAAGACAAAGAAAGCTTGTTAATTTATCTTGCTGCTCATTGGCTGTATTTAGGGCTGGTCTCCAGACAGAAAAAATGACTCTCCAGCAAAATCACCACTGGGGTTTTTCAGGAACACTGATGCAATTTCTGGCGCCTCTGCGCACGCCGCCCCTCATCTTCCACTGGAAATCTTTACCACCCGTCGCTTTCCATTTAAGAAGGGACTCCCGGAGGATGTAGGTGGGGGGGTGAGGACACGAAGGTGACCGTTCGACGGTGTTAACTGCACGAGATGCGGGATCGGCGCCTCACCTGTCTGGTTGGGGGTCCCCGCGTCGCCGCCCACGCTGCCGTTCTCCTGCTGGGCGGACAGGGTCTTCAGGATGACGTGGACGGCCCCCAGGCGGGGCAGCGTGACGTGGGTCAGGTGGGGGAGTGAGTGCTTCTTGGCGAACAGCTGGCTGGTTTCCCGCCGCTTGCGAAGGAAGCCGCCCTCGGGGAACAGCACTATCCACTTCCTGTCGCGGCTGTGGTAGTATTTGTCTAGGTGGTCCTTCAGGTAGACCAGCTGCTTGTCTCGGTGAGCTTTACCCTGAGGAAAAGGCACAGCGGGGGGGGGGGGGGGGGGGGCGCGTGACGCACCATCATCACAACATGAAGGGGACATGAGGTGTGTCAGGAGCAAACAGTCCGAAAACTCTTCGAGATCAAATCGCTTTGAAAACAGTCGCAATTATCTCCAGAGGAAAGAGCAACACTGGAGGCTGAGTGCTAAATTAATTACCTTGTTAGGACGGAAAGTGTCTTAGTCAGCATAAACCCCACTGAAACGCACACGCACGCATGCATGGGCGCACACACGGGCGCATTAACGGCATGAGTGAAATGGATGCAAAACATGACGGCCCTGACAACGTTAAGAGCATTAGCAGGAGGAGTGGGATTGATTTTTAGTTAGACCTGGTCAAAAGTCGTTTTAAAAGTATCCGAAGAGGCTGCTCTCTCTCTCTCTTTCTCTCTCTCTCTCTCTCTCTCTGTAATGTGAGCTTGTGTGTTTATGGAGCTGCGCGCACTACAACTGCAACGCCACAACTTTCCCCAATTAAAAAGACACTTTCAATTTGCTGCGCTGGTAATTAGAGGGGAAGTATTCTCGGCTGCAGCTGCGAACGTGGGATTTATGGAGACGGACGAGAGAGAGGAGGCTCCACATGCGACCTCGAGACTGTCGGCGGTGGTTTGACTGGAGATGCGAGAGTCACGTGAGCCGAGGGGAAGTGTACTCCAACACGGCCTGCAGAGAGGAGGAGAACGCTTCTCCTGCTTTCAAAATGCTGCAGGACGAATCTTAAAAAAAAAAAAAGATGGAATAATGTATCTGGAGGATCTTCCACTTCATTCTGAGTTCTGTTCCACTGTAATCATGATCATTTCTATGCTAACAAGTGTTCGCTTTCCAGTCGAGGATTTAAATGAGAGGGTGAAATATCAGACGGTGAAAGTAATACAATGCAGACACACAGGTGTACACGAGCAGCAGCATCCCAAAGGACAGCGGGATTCATGAGAAGAGACATATCCTTTAAAGTGTGTGAACTGAAGTAAAGAGAGTGTTTTAGATTCCAGTACTTTAATAAACCGATCCGTGTTTGTAGACATGGAAACATAGAGACGGCCTAAACAACGGACATTATTTTCATTCAGCATTATTATTATTAAGTCATAAAAACCTGAGATGATTAACTTTCAGATGCCACAGAGAATTGAAATCGTTATGGAGAGGTTTCATCCCAAATAACATTTGTCAAAACATGCTTAACCGTAACTCATGAAGCTGGAGCCGTTTCAGGCGGTTTTGACTTTCTGTTTTCAGCTATTTTATTTGATTCAACTTTCTTGTACATTTAGCTGTTTTAGAGTTTTGTCTTTTTTGTCTAGTGTTTGAGTTTTAGGTATTTCATTAATTTTAACATATTTTGTTTCCATTTTTTTTTCCAGTTACACTGTGTCTTTAACTGTTTTTAAACCCTTTTTATCTATTTCCAAAGAGTCTGGTATGTAAATAAAACAAAAATCTGAATCATAAATAATGTTTTTAAAAGCTTTGGTGAGAAGCTGCACAGCGGCTGAAGAGCCACATGTGGGTCCAGAGCCACTGGTTGCACCCCCTGTGATTTTGAAACATTTTACCTTATATATTACATAACAAAAACATGAAACATGCGTGTTTTTTTCCCAAGACATTCAATGCTTGATTACTTCTTTATTCTATCAATTTCCTAAAAGCACTTCTCTTACAACTATTCATCTATTTTTGTATTTATTCAGCTGATTTTAGCTCAAACAGATATTAAGAGCTCCTCACCAATATGTAGAAATGGATGATTAAATACACTCTTAAAAGCAAAACAATTACAAAATTCAGTCCAACTTTTTATTTTTGTCAAGTTTTCAATGTCTTTTTAATCTACTGAGAAATTCTTAATTCTTTTTTCTTCATTTGCCGTGCATTCGGAATTATTCATCACATCATTGTCCTACCTCCATCTTTTTTCATGTACTCATTTATTTTTATTTTTCCATCCAGTTATTAATATGTATTTTTTTCTTTTCCTGTTTCTTGACATTCTAAAAGGACCTTTCGGATCTTGACGCCGTTTGAGGAAGATTTATGCTTTCAAGCTGTAAAGATAACGCCGCCCTGACTCCCTCCTTGATATTGCAGGAATTCTTTAATTGGTGGGAGTCCGGTCGGCTCGGCTCCGGGCGCCGGACTGCTCCTCCTCAGCACCTCCTACGCCGTCCACTGGACATAATACTTTCAGGACGCCGTGGCTGGAAAAAGCCTGCTATCCAGCTGGGACAAGCAGATGGGAAAGCCAACTTCGCTTTTGGATAGTGCTCTAAATATGGGGCCCCGCCGTAGCCGGGGGCTGAAAGCCTGTAGCTTTAATCGCCAGACCTTCGGGGAATGAGCAAATAGAGGGAAGGCAGCCTTTGATCCTCCAGAAAGAGTTTCTGTAGTTCCTCTGAGGTCAACGTGTTTTACTGTAAGTGCAAAAAGGGGCTGAGTGGTTAAAAAAAAAAACAAGACGGCGGGTGTGTTGGTGCTGATGATTAAAGGACGCCAACAGATCTTTGGTGTCTCTCACCTGTCTGATGAAGAAGTCCCCGTGGATTAGGGACACTAGGCCAAAGTTGGTGTATTTGAACACATGGTCCATCAACCACATCATTTTTCGTACCACCTGAGGGGAAAGAAGAGCAGAAAAAAAAACAAAATAACAAATAAACCTCTGTAATTCTGCTCGGCAGCAGGAAAACCTCTCTGCCCCAAAACCGAAACCGCCCCTCGGAGCATTTCCACCCTCCTGACCTGCACCGGCGCAGCTTTGGCTTACTGTCCTTTCAGTGCTAAGAGGATAAACTGGGCCGTTGTTGAGGCGGATCATGTCATCGTGCCTGCGCAGCGCAGACCGCCGGCCCCAGAGCGGAGGCAGCCTCGGCCAAAAAAAAAAAAAAAAACAACACATCTGTCCCCTGATCTGTATTTATGTTTCACTGCCAGCAAACAATGAGGAGGAAGGCATGAGGAGGGGTGTCAAAGTCATTTAAGCTCAGGAGCCACATGGAGCCGGTTTGATCTGGACATGGCAGGAGAAGCAGAAAGACGCCGGAGAAAAAACAGAAACTTCACATTTCAGCTTTGATCTGGTTCAATGAACTATGTGAACAATCTCTCTTCTCTCAAAACCTGAAAATTAACAAAAAAATTTGAAATTAAATTCACCACAATTCTTGTTGGCTACAGCTCACTGCTTCCTTGGCTGCACAGCTTTCATGCTCATGCTACTTCTTCAGCGCTTCATTTGACAGACATTTTAACAACAGTTTCTGTTGACTCAACTAAATTTTAAATAAATCACCTCAAGCTCTTCAAACATGAAAATCAGCCAAAATTTAGTACTGTTTATTCTTCCTTTACCTTTCTGAAGCATTTACCTACAGCAAAGCTGAGCGGAAGCAGACCTTGTGAGGTTATTGCGGTGATGAGTTGCCTCATTTTCTCTGACTGGGATCGCAGAAGCACCTCAACAATTATCTTGCTGATTGATTAATCTGTCTAATCTCATTCTAATTGTTTTGTGTATTTTTTTTTCATTTTATGCAAATATTGTTGTCCTCCCAATCCAGGCCAGTGCATTAATGCCGAGTTTGCAGGTCTCACGTCTTTTGTGGACGTAGTGTGAAGCGATCCCACATTTTAGATGACCTTTTTTACACTTTTCTCTCCTGGTGCATCTCTTTTCTCAAGTTTCTTTTATTTTTTGCTAGACACACAGATCTTCACATCTTAAAAAAAATGCATCTAAATGGAAAGGAAATCCCTGAAGAGGTGTAAAAGTTGGTATTTCTGATGCCAAATATTGCATTTATCTGTAGTTATGTCCCTGCCATATGTAGAGCAGCTCAGAATAGTAGATGATTACAGTTATTGCTCTCTTTGAGATGTTTACTGCATGCAGGGCTGTCCTGAGGGCCTGTCTGAACCCTCTGGAGGACCGATTTTGGCCCACGGGACACACGTTCAGCCTCATCTCAGACCTGGAGGAACTGGCAACTCTTCACACGTTTTTGTTTCTAGTCTGTTTACAGAGATCTCTGTGAAAAAACGCAAAGCACCCACCTCCTGTTTTTTTTTTTTTTTTTTTTAGCGCATTTGTTGCCTACTGCAGGACATTTCTAATTCTGAATGTAGCGAAAAAAACAGGCCTGATCGGCACTGACATCCTTCATCGCTGCAGCCTCTCATTGCTTTGGCTGCTTCTTATCACCACAAAATAAATAAATAAATAAATAAATAAATAAAAGCACAAACTCAACTCCCTGAAGGCCTGTCAAAAAGTCATACGTGAAATGAACAAAACCACTAAGTGAGCACAAAGGAATTATGTAAAAACATCTGAACCCTTGGCAGCCAACCGTCATTACACGATGACTAAGAGTAAGACGGTTCAGCGAGGGCTTCTCCTGCAGTTCAGCTGTCAAACACACTTCTCTTTGTGTGGCTATCACTTTGCCTAAACAGACTGACGGCTCAAACCATGACTCTCTTTTGACAAGAATAACTCAGGTTTGTTTTAGCCTGGTATAAATCCCCATTGCTGAGGTTACTCATTACTTTAAGGGTCCTGCTCACTTTTCACCACCCAAAAAAATAAAAAAAAAAGAAAAGGGGGAAAAAAAAAAGGTGGAATTAAACCACTTTGAAACAACAGACATAAGCCAGTCTGCAAGAACTTCCTGTTTGTGGTTAAAAGCATGCCCCCTAACAGCAGCCTCTTTCACTGAATACGGACGGTGTGGAACCCGCCTGCAGGTTCAAAGCTCTGCACGGGAGGGAAAATATCTCAATTCACAGTTTCTAAAAAACAAAGTCCAAAGCTTTGACGACCCATTTTAAACAATACGCATACTGATAGAGCCTCCTCCCAGTGTGTCGGTGTTTCTGCTGGGGTGTGTCACCTGTGCTTGAGGTCAACAAGCCCAGTCTGAGAGCTCCGTCATCTGGAAGCACAAATCCCAAAAGCAGACGCAACTGTGTTTGTTTTTCTGTTTATCTTTTTTTTTTTTCATCCCCCGAGTACAAGCCAGTCTGCATTTGCAAGCGGCAGCGTTTCAGAAGCTGAGCAGTTGTTGACATGGTTGTTGTTTTCATTAGTTTTTCCTTCATTCCTGCGTTTCAGGTTTCTGGACTGCAGCCATCAGGTATGGTGCAATGTTGACAAAAAGATACAGGATCAGTTTTCAACACAGTCTGGAGCAGTAGGGCTCCATTCAGACAATCACATTGACAAACAGCATGGAATGTGCATATTGATATCACCATGATGCCATATGTGCAGCACTGAGCTCTGCTTCTGGCCTCCAGATCCAGAATAAACTCATGATTTTTCATTCGTTATCAGCCTTGCTTTTGCATTTCCACTGCGTTGACCTGAGCACTGCCGACCTCCCCGGTTTCCTCGCGGGGATTAAATGACGTTCGGTCCTTCCTTACCGTGCCCTTGTCTTGCAGGCACATCATGAGCGTGCACACGTCTCCCGTGGACTGGTGGTTGACGATGACCATGGCTTCTTCCTCGGAGATGGGCCGCACGTCGTCACCCCACTCCGTTACTACGGCGCAAGAAAAAAAAAAAAGCACACAAAAGGACACATTTTTTAAAAAAAAATTTCAAATCATCCTCTGAAAAGTTGTCAGTAAACAGAGTGTCAGTCAGGATAGCTCATTATGTGCAGGCTAGCAGAGCGCAGTTTCCCTCCAGAGGCCAGGGGCTCGTTGGCTGAAATGACGTTCTTAACATTGAAACTTGTGCTGGAGTTTGGCTTCTTAAGATGCTTTTTTTTTTTTTCTTCTTTCATCATCAAGCTTTTTCAAAGATTACTTTTAATAAAACAAGGTCTAAAGTCAGTCCACGGCCTGACTGTGCCATGCCAGATAAGTGAGACTTCAGAGCCGGTCTATAACCGGGAGGCGTGTATTTATTTTGATTTTATCGCCATAAAACTGATTAAAAAAAAAATCCTTAATAAGCGGGAGCTACCGCCTCTTTTTTCAAGACGAATTTAACTTTCAACTTCAATGTCACTTTGTGACTTTCACTGTGCTGAGAAGCTCACGTTACGGATGTTTGAGGCTCTGAAGCATCTCATCTGTGATTGGATAAAATGTTGTAAACATAACATACAATGTAAAAGCTGAGGTTTTTAGAAGAGTACGCGCTGAATCCTGTCAGTTCAGTCAAAAGGTTTGTTTATATCCAACGTTTGCTCACCAGCCTGATCTTCTAAACTGTTTGAGAGAACTTTAATACCGATAAAAGCTGCACCACAATCCTTGCTTTGCATATGCTTTGAATGTACTTCACTCTTTAAATCACATAACTCCATCGGTTCTGACTGGGGTTACACAGCATCTCACAAATACGTCACTATCACAACGTCAACATACACAAACTGCTAAAAGGCATAAGGCTGCAAAAACCAAAGGGTTCAGATGGGGAGAAAGGTTACACAGGTATGTCTCATTATTCCAGCACTGTCATTTCATAACCAGTACACACACACACACACACACACACACCGAGATCCGCTGTGTCACAGTCGACAGTTACATATCTTAAATTACAAAACGTCTCTTTGTTTCCTGTTCCTGATCCTACATGTGCTTCAAAGCTCAGACTGCAAGCTGCCACCCACTTGTCGCATCTGCATCTCCTCTCGGTCTGAATCAGAACGGTAAACTTCATGTCTGTGTGCCCAGCTCCTAAGTGGGTTGTGTAAACATTGACACTTTGCTTTTAATGTGGTCAAATGAGTCTCAGGCCACCTCCAGAGGTGGTTCGGATGATTACATCAGGAGGATTTTGTGCCTTTTTTTAATTTTTTTTTTTTTTTTTTGCTGGATGGGATTAGTCATCACGGAGTGTGCATATTCCGTCTAATAAAACGCTGCACTGTGGTTTGAAAAATGAGAACTGAGACGCGGCTTTCAGGAAACGGGATCACGGCAACTTTCACTATTTACTGTCGCGGGCAGGGAAGAGGAAACCATTCATGACAAAAAGGAGGAATGGTGTGAAATGATAGACTTTCAAATCCTGGTCGGGACATTGAAATTCACTCACGCTTCCAACTCTATTACAGCCCGATATTGCAGCAGATCGCCGTCCTGCAGACCTGATCGTTGAGCGGCCTCGCGGCTACGTGTGCGATTATGATTCAATTGAAAATCAGTGTACGGAGATGAAGGTCTTATTTTTATAGCTGATGTCATTCATGCTTGGGGGCGCAGTCTGAACGACTGCAACTGTGTCCAAAGATTGAAATATCTCAAAGGTGACTCACAATTACTTTATAAATCTGGCGAGGACTCTCACGCCTTTCAGAAAACAATGCATTAGTTTGCACTTTAGGAAATATAATACATAAAACATGTCGGGCCCTGTTTACACAACAAAAACAAGAGAAGATGCAAAATTCTGTCATATTTTGGCCTTCCATTTACATGACGGTGCTCAGAGTCACTAAAAATGCCACTTTTTTTAAGAGACTGCAGGAGCTACACTGCTGCGTATGCATACCATCACCATACTTCCTCCATTGTTGTGAAATTAAAAGTTTTCTGAAACGAAAGAGAAAAAACAATAACGTTCACAAAATATTCACAAATTTTCTTATTTGTCGATTGCCTTCTTTTCGGTTGATCTGCTTTTCAGGAATGACCGCAACAAATTATTGCAACTTCAAGCCGTTCCAACTGCAACTGAGAGTTCACACCAAACCAAGGTCAGGCCTTAACCCAACAAAAACAAAAACCGCACTGGTAATAAAGATTTTCACCATACGGCTGCATGATATCAGGAGAACCGTATGGCAGTTAAAATCCAACTTGCGACAAACACAAACACTTCCCTGGCTATCATGTTATTTACACTAGCTGCTCCTTCATTATCCACTTCAATCAACAAAGTTTTCCTTTAAACTGAACACACTGCATTGAAAAAAAAATGTACTGGATATAAATTATTCACATATTCATGCATTCTTAAGTCTCAGAAGTTGCTCCTCTGGACCCATTTCTTTCTTTTCTCTAATGACGCCACCTTATTTTTAGTAAACAGCGCAGCAGGTCCTCAAATATCCTCAGTTTCGAGACACAATCATCACACTTAGCGACAACACACCGCATTATTGGCCGACTCGCCGGTGTGGAGGCTTCCTGTCTGAAATGACATTTGTCACCGAGATAAGCAGCATGTTAAATCGACGTCTTGCTCCACAGGAGATGGGACTTATTAGCGTGTCTACAAATATTCGTTTCCTCCTCTGTGAAACTATATAACGCATTAGTGAGGCTTTGTGAACCGTCACAGTGATAAAAATAATCCAGAGTAAAATATAGCTGCGGGCTTCAGTTGTTTGGGCCAAGTGGAGGCACATCAGGCAGGGCAACGCGGCATACAGGTACAGTGAGTTCACATCTACCCACTGAAACATTTCAATCATCCAAACGCTGTGGAGATATGACTCACTTCCTGTTTCATGACTTGACAGCCAACTTATTTAAATGTCACAGTCAGAGATTCTGGATTTGGTGAATCGAGGTGAATTAGTGACGCTGCGACTGCAATTCAAGCCAATCAAACCCAGGAGTGAGCAGATCTAATGACTGAGTCACTGGTGGGGACAGGTTTAAGAGGGGTAACAAACAGAGAGCAGGGTTACTGGAGAGTAAACTCAGCCATTCGGCTGCAGACGAGATGCTTATTTACAACAGTAAACACTAAAATGACACCAATACAGTGCAGCGCAGTCCAGAGAAAATGAATGTTAACACCGATGTCTAAACATTTAATGAAATTGTAAACTAGTGATGCACCGATGTTTAGTACAAGTACTAACCTTCAGCAACTTGCTGACACGAACATTAAACGCTGTTAAGTCTAATTGAGACTCCACGCTCAAACGATGTGTGACGGCTACGTGATGTCTTGACCCACCCTCCACACAGCCGCTGCATCAACAGAACACACACACTGCGGACTGCAGACCGGGCTCACCGTGCGCCCTGCACACACACACACACACACACGCCCGGTGCCGATGGGCTTATCAATCACGCCTTAATCATGTGTTTTACGCAGCATCGATAGTGTATGAGCGCCGAAGCTCTTTAGCATGTTGCATGTTGTAAAAATCTCCCGGATCCACTGAGCAGTTAATCTTTATTGACAGAACATGATTTACAGTCGGTCTTACTCATACACTCCACTTCTCATGATTTAAATACCCCAGAATCACTGGAAAATCACTTCATTATTGTTTTGTCGTATTGGTGGAGAACTGTCCACGTCCACATCGCGATGTAATGTAGAAACTATCATTTAAACCTTTGTAAAGATTGTGAAGTGATGCAGGGTTTCTCCTCGATATCAGCCTACGGCCCGACAATGACCCGTGTCGAAGCATCAACAGAAGACCATCTCCAGCATTTGCTTCCCTGATTTACATCGTCAGGCCTCAATCCAGAGCATACAGGCGATTTCTCTCCCCGCTCACCTGCGTCTGTTTGTGGATACACACAAGCTGCTACAAAAGGAGGAAACGCCGCTCGTATGAGATGAGGGCCGACAACAACAGGAGAACACAGGAGCTTCTTAGACAAATTAAACACACTTCAACAGCTCTGCGTATTAACAGACGTCAAGAGAGCTCCACAGTCGAGGGCGGGTCTAACCAGCTCCGGCTCTGTGCTATGCAAATGCTTCATCAGTCGAGCCTCGGGGCGCAGAGCGAGCGAGCGCTCCATTTCCACGGGGGAGTATGCGTTTCGATTTCTGGCAGATAAAGGTTCATCCAAACACTTGTTTTACGCAGCAAAATTTAACATTTTAATGAGGCGAGTGCAGCACAGGACAGCTGCGGAATCACAGGCCTGACATATCTGGTGCACGACTAAATGTCAATGAACCTGAAAACAAGACAAATAGTTTCATCAGCAGTTTGATGGATTTGTTCCAGGAAACAAAAAAAAAAAAAAAAAAGGCTTTAAACATGCAGAAGTGAATTTCAATCAACTCCTGTCTGTACAAGCTGAATTTAAGGAATTATTCGTTTGTTCCCAGTGCTGCACGTTTCTTATTTCCTGGACGGGCGTCCTCCTGCCGACAGCATGACGTCACCTTGTGACAGAAAATAGTAAACATCGGGCACAAGAGAAGGCGAGATCACAGTTTTTCTATGTGCAGCACTCTCAGACAACAACACAACATATTTGTTTAAGAAGATTAAAAAAAAAAACTTGCTTTAGTTTTGTCATTATACACAGATATTGTGGTCACACACTCTTCAAGGTTAGACAAAACACCTTTTTTTTAACATGAAGGAGATCTTTGCATTATAACAGCACAAATAAAAAAAAAACCCCATCAGGAAACAGAGTTGGGTGAACTTATCCATCTACTAAAATAAAGTACAGTCAGATCGCCAATGATCCCAAACCTAGTGTATATAATCTGCAGCCTGACTGAAAGCTCCAGGAGGGCGACTCCTTATTTAATGATCAGTCGCTGTGCGGGGAGGTTGAGGTCATCTGGTGTCAAGCTGCATTAAAGCGGTATCAGGTGTAGCGATACTGGAGCAGCTTTATGAGTATGAACACCCACGCAAAGTGGCAGACCCATATCTGTATCAAGATCAGTATCAGTGCGCGCATACCTCCAAGTTCCTACTTGGAACTCTAAAACAACCGTCTGTCTACATGGAAATGTAGAGAGAGGAGACACCGCAGCTCATCAGGACAACGTCCTCTGAAAATCCTGCAAAATACTGAAGACTGATCGAAGGCCTCAAAATGGTTTTAAAAGAAGATTTCTTCAGTCAACCTGAATATCACTTGGTCGACACCGGGCTGGTGTTCCTTCATGAGTCTTGAGGAGCTCCATTTTACTTGACACCAGATGACAACTTGTTTATAAAAGCTGTGATCTGCATCTTCTTTTGTTGATCTTAAAAAAAAAAAAAAAAAAGGAATCCCAAACATTCTCTAATAACCTTTAATTCTCAAACAACCCCAAAATAGAAGACAATTAAGCTTTCCTGCAGTCATCAGTGAGCGACAGGCCAGGTAGATATCCAGAAAGTGCACCGCTGGTTGTAAAAACGTAAGCAGTTCAATGTTAGACTGAATGGGGCGTGAGATCTGCTGTCATGACCGTGGCGGAGAGGCACTGAACCCAGCTGTCAGCATTAACCGTTTCTGCACGACTCACAGTAAAAGGCCAAATTATTTCCTAGACAGAATCGTTTATTATAAAAAAAAAAAAAAGAAAAAAAAAATAGACTGCAAGCCGGCCTGGTTTCACCTTCAAGTTTGAACCCACTGTCCCCTCCAGCCAGTCATTCGGCATGCTGATGACATTTAGACACATACTGCTAATGCACAACTCACAAATTAAGTACTTTATTAACATATCGGTGAGCACAAACAACTGCTAACGCCTAACAGAGGAAACACCAGCCTGTTGCCTCACGCTGGTTTCCTTAAAACCGTGTTTACGAAATCCACCTCAGGCATTTGCTAATATCAGATTACATAATTTGTTGAATCTTTTGGCTTAAGCACATATTATAGGATACAAGCGAGCTCGACGTGAGCACAATCTCGCGGTCTCCTGCAGCAACAAGTGTTTCTGGCACGTTCGATTTGGGCCTATTGTCTCGCCTCCTGTCCCTCAGCAGAACAACGCCGATCCTGGGTGCGCGGGGTGCGCGTAGCCCGAAGGCAATGTAGCTTCATAAGGAGCACGCCTTGGCGCTTGCTGAAGTCCCCCATTGTTGCAGGAGGGGAGCGTAAATGATATCACAGAGATGGGTCATCTGTCAGATAGAATACATTAGGGAAATTGTCTTTGAGAGATGACACAGTTAGCGCAGCGGGATGACAGCCGCGCTGCAGGCGCAGTGTCTAATCCCGTATCCGTGGTCAGCTAAACGCTGCGCCGCCGACCTTGGCGCCTGGCTCCGTACTTCATCGTTTCTCTCTGGAGGAGAGAGAATTGGCAAGACATCGTTGACATCTCTTTCATAAAAAAAAAAGGTGGCTGTCCAAAAAGAAAAAGAAAACCTCAAAGAGCGGGCGATTTTTAAATGGACGGCCCAAGCTTGTTTTCTTACTCTGTCCACTTTGAAAAGAGCAATGATTCACGTAGCGGTGAATTACTGCCAGCCAGCGGACAATGGGAGTCTGACTGTGGAGTTCCTCCTGCTCGTACAGTCCCATCTGAACACAGAGGCGTTCAAGCTATGATTCACTGCCCATTAACTCCTCGATGCTCACTTGGCAGGAGTTTAGTTTAGCTAAGCTAACAAACCATCTGAGGCTAATATTAGTTTAGCAAACATCTCACGCCTGATGGATTATGATGAAACAACTTGATGAGAGTCCAAACAATATGATCACACACCTATTTTACTGTAACGTGAACTGTGTTCAGTTTGAAAAACTATTCATCCCGACTCTGCTGTGGCTCACGACTGCACATTCTTTACGCTTCACAACATATCAACTAATCTGCTCCGTGTCACAATAAGTTCAACAGTTACCAGACGTGACTCTGTAGCAGCAGAAACACCAACAAGCATCATAAGTCAACATTACTGCACTGGAGAGCAATAAAAGACACCCCAACAACTCACATTGGACACTGTTTTAAGAGCAGCAAGATCAGTAAAATTAAACCAAACTATCCCTTGTAATCTGTTTTCACTAAGTGTGAAGGCATTCATTTGAATTCTAGTGTAGTACGCCTCAGGTATGACTGCACAAGACTTAAAAACAAGAAAACCAATAGAGTAAGGAAGAGTTTACCCCTGAAATGAAATGAGTCCGCCACATCAGGTCTAGTAGCAATGTAGAGATCAAGACAGCTTGGATCAATTGTGTATTTGCACAACTCCATATAATGAATCTAGACGTGTTACTTAATGTTTAAAATCAGAGTCATGGAATCACAAACATCCCCACAACATGTCAGGTCATTCTGAGATGCTATGATCAGAATCACCGAGCGCGGACTTCACCACTAAAAGCACAGGCCAGACGCATTATCAGATTTTTGTTTTTTTAACCTCTTCAAATATTAAAGCCATCATGGAAACAGAGGAGTTCAGGCTACGTTCACGGAGGAGTAAATGCTCAGTGGGGGAACACTGTTGGCAAAAAGTCATGTTTTTTTCTTTTGGATCTCATTTCTGAATAATGAATTCCAAGATATGTAAAACAACAATTATGGCTGTGATCCAACGATAGACAAAGCAGCTTCTAATTGCGCTCACAGACTACACAGTGTGGCACTATGGTGAATCCAATTAAAAAAGGTCTCTGCATTAGTTCAGTAGCGTCACTGGGTTTCACACATTAACATTCGTTTACATCCCTCATTAAAAAGCTAAAAGCCAATTTGACCTTATTAATTTGTTCCTAAAATTCCCTGCATCAATTACATTACACAAATTCAAAATTAACATATAGATTCAGCACATAATGAGCTTCTGGTCCATGACGACGCACACGCGTGCATCGGCTTCTACGAATGCAAACATGTTTCAGAGGGAAAGGGAATTTCCACTCAAGTTCACCTGCAAGTTGATCTCAATCGACTTCACGCACATTAAACTTTAACCAAACTCTGTTGGAAGGACACCGTAAGTATCCGAAAAGCTTCCCAAAATGCACCGGGTCGTTGTTTTCAGGGCAGAGCTTCACAGAGCCTCCCATCATCTCCTGGCAGCGGTTCTGGATGTTTTGTTTCTTGTTGGATCAATAAGCACTAACACAAATCACTTGCTAGCATGCCGAGCAATGAGTGAAAATACCATTATGAGATGTAAGGTTGCTAATATGCAGACTGACAACTGACTCACCCCGATAGGTGCATCGTGGATAAATCAGGACAGTCAGTGAAATGTCAATCAAAGATGATCTGTACACGCCCACACAGTCCAGAGGAGAAGTCGCCTCAGCCAAGTGACGGCTAAAACACTTCTGTGGGCGTACGCGGACTCCGGCGAACGAGAAGCAGTCTGTGGTGCAGCGTCGGAGTGAGACCATCCACCCTGGATCAACTTTTGCAGGAAAACTGAAACAAGTGACGAGTTACTGGGAATCGACCCTGATCAGGACACTTTCGGTCAACAATTAAAGAGAAATTAACAGAATGACTGCTGGACTTAACCCAGTGACAAAGCAGAAAGAGGAACTCCACTGGACTTGAACCAGGGACATTCCTCCTGTTTGGTAGGCGGGCTAGCCACTACACCACTGTCACGCTTGAGTTATAAATCAAACTGCCGATCACCCAAAAGAGATGATCAGAGGTTCCCAAATCTGATCAAAGGCCGGAGTTCCACCTCATGACCCGAGATCCAAGTGTGCAGCGTCTGCATGTTCGGTCGCAGCCTTTGATCTGCAGGACGACGGCCCACGCACTCGCGCAACATGCAGTGAAAACTTAATCCTGCTGGCTTTAGTGCACCTGTCCGTGCTCGCTGTGTGTTTGAATCTGACAGACAATCTCATCAGACCAAATACAGTCGTAAAGCTTTTGACGACAACAAGGGGGAAAAACAAAACAAAACAAAAAGAAAAAGGGGGTCAGCTTGAGTGACAACACAACTCGATGCAATTCAGGCACAACATTTGTGTTGGGTTTATATCAAAATAAGATTATACTCATTAATTGGTAATAATAGTGTTTATTTTCCTTCCACGACTGGAAGACATGAACAGGGAAATAACTTGTCATGCCAGACTGTTCTCATAAACTGATATATTTCAGCATTATGGATGATTTCACTGGGCGTACGCTGCGCTGCCAAGTCAAGCCATCAAGCTAGCAGCGGTGATGGAGTTTTAGCTCAGCTGAATTTGGCCTCTGATTCAGTTAAAATGAGTTTCAGCAAATTGCTCTGATTATGGCCGAACGACTTACACACATCAGCCCGCACTCTGCCGAGAGTGGAGGTGAGCTCCAGCAGTTTTCAGGAGGATTGGAAGACGGAGCACAGACGACTTCTTCAAAGCTCTGTGGCCAACGGTTTTATAGAAATCAAAGGATCAGTAATAGTAAGATCAGTCATTTTCTTCCAGGTTTATATACTAGGGATCAAAGGGTCACAGGATGGCGGGTGGGCTTCATTTTATTGTTGAACTGGGTCAAATGAGAAGTGTTTAATTTACATGAGCCAGAGCTGATTAGCTTTATTTATGTGGGAGAAACGTTTTTCTATTCATAGCACGTCAGGGCAACTTCTGCGATACGCTTACTGTACATCTTTAAACCACAATGACGTGTTTTTGTCTGACTTCTGTGAAATTAAAAGGGAAAAAAAAATGCACATTCTGGTTTAATTTTAACATCAAATTTAAGAAACCTTTCACAATGGATGCCACAGATTAGAACAGGCTAAACCTCACGCTTCCTCTTCACTAAACAGGTAAACTGAGCCTCTGCAGCCGGCATGTGCAGCATTTTAGAGCAGGGGGTCAAATACAGTCCAGCACGACCTCAGTTCTGTCGGATTAGTAAAATGACAGCAGCAGGAAAAAAATTGCAGCAGTGCATATTGCTAAATTTAACATTTTTAGTTAATAGTGGAGAAAACAAAAACAAAAAAAACCTGACGTTGTGGTTTCCTCTAATTTCCACGGGTCATCCAGTTGATCTAATTCACCAGATTGGAAACATCAGGAGTATTAAAGAAGAAACGGCAGATGATGACCGTGGGGCAGGAGTCAGAAGCACAAAACACAAAAAAAAAAATTCATGAAAACATGCCCCCCCCCCCCCCAAAAAAAAAAATAATACGCTATCCTGTCACAGCAAGTGCAGCTTAGCAACAAGAGAAAGAGCGCTGTTCTTTAGGGAAACTACTCAAATTACAGACTTCAACGTCATCTACATAAGTGCTCATTTTTGCATGTTCACCCGACACCGTGCAGGACCGGTTGCATCATTTAACACACACAAAACCCCGTCAGACAAAATGAAGGAACCACCACAGCTTCTCCAGTGAACGTCAGGCAAAATCCAACACGAATCTTACCGGGGGATTCTGGTTTTTTTCTAACATTGTGGCATGTCGTGTTCTGAGTGAACATTCTGACAGGCATCCAGCTTGTTTTTGAATTCGAGTGCAGAGTGAACAAAGTTCCGGGAAAAGAAATTGTCATACTGTCAGCAAAGTGACACATCAGTCTCCCTGCATGTCGTCAATAAAACATGGTCTCAGGACGCCGTCAGGAGTCTGGAAGTTCTTGAAGAATTCAGGCTGCAACAGATTCGTCACTTTTTCGATTGAAATCAAAGTGCTTTTTCAGTTTTTTTTTTACTTATTGACTAGTCAACAATAGTGAACAGTTCACAGTATCTCACATAAAACTTTAAAGGGCACATCTTTAAATGTGACAAATCCACAATCTATGTGGTCAACTACAAACATCTGAGAAAGCTGAAAATCCTTCCTTTGTTTTGTGATTCATTTCTACACTTAAACTCAAAATGTTTCATTTTAATTAAATTCATCATTGCATCAAAGAACAGGAAAAACCTCTCTGACCTTCTGAAATCAGGACTTTCTTTTCTACAGATTCCCCTTGTTGAGTTCAAGAAGAAAAAAGTTTACAAATTTGGAAAAAGTCCCTCAATGCACCACAGAATTACAGCAATGACAGACTGATGGAAGCTGCTCTCCGCGAGGCGTTCACTGACCGCTGGGCGAACATCACAGGTCTTGAGTGGCTGTGGCCAGCTGTGCATGCATAAACACATCTGCATTGCTCAGAGGACGACGGGAGCCTGTTCGGCTCAGACTGGTGGCAAACACGAGGCGTCCGGCCCTCAGCCTGCTGCACGCACCGAGACAAACCACTGTTTCTTACACAGGTCTGACTTGTGTCCCACGCCGACACCTGCTACGTCACGTTGACGTCTCCACAACAACCGTATTACAATCTTGTTAACTGCTCTGCTGAGAGCTCTCTCGTGTTTGGAGCAAACCCGACGGCGGCGCACGCCGGCCACGTCTGTGGAACGCCGCCGCAGATCCGACACCTGGGCTGCTTGTGCAGGAGGAGCAGCAGCGCACGTCATCGCAGCTGCGCTAATGTACACCCCGTACAAAAGAACATGACACATCAGCCACCACTGCTTTCACTTTGGGTCCTTTAAGGTCATTTTTTTTATTTTTTTAGAAATCTCATGCAATATCTGTCAACCCTGCACATTCGGCGACGGCACAAGCGCGTCACAGGAGGAGACGTTCGAAAGGATGACGTGACCCTACGACCTCATGGTGCACTGCGCGATGCAGAAGCGCATCGACGCTGAATGGTCAGACCAAGGTCATGCTGTCTGAAATCTGGTTTATGTCTGAGTAGAGAGGAATTGAAACAGGCCAGAAACCAGGTTTCTCTGTTTACAACGCTGTAGAACAAAAAAAAAAAAAAAAAAAAAAAAAAAAAAAAGTGATCTGAATCAGTGATTTCAGTGATTTAAGGCTCCATCAAACCACTACAATAAAACCAGATGTATAAATTCAATGTCAGTAACAAGAACAATCCAACTCAGCCTCGAGTTACCGTTCATGCGTCTCCTGAACACTGTCAATCACGGCCGGCGCCACACACTCCTCCACGCACGACCAGGTGTTCTATAGGCTGAGCGCCTTGAATTATTAATCAGTGCGCCTTGTTGCTTCCCCGTGTTCACCACTTAGCAATTTGTAAGCATTTTGCTCGCAGCTCTGTGCAACCAAACACCACTGTAGCCTGAGTCACTTTGAAATATGCAACCAGGCCGCGGAGAGGAACCGGCAGACGCCTGTGGTGTCCTACAGTTCCTCTACCGGCTCGCTGCTGCGCGGACTGAAGGCCGTGACCTTGAACTACTACCTGAGTTCGTGACTCGCGCTCAGGTCATTTCACGATTTTGGACCGGATGGGTCAAATACTGGAGTTGTCACTGTAAAAGTAACACTTCATATATCCAGATGTATGCGGGGGGGAAAAAACAACCACATTTCACATCATACACATCGAAGCGGTTCGAGTTTAGCATTTTTTTCCCCAGAATGAGGAAGCAAAGAAGTCTTGATTATTCGAAGATTGAAAGTGCTGCAATGAGCAGCTGTGCCATTTAGGATTCGAATTAGAGATAAGCATTTTATTCATTCTTCTTCATTTGTCTCATTTCATTTCGACCATCTGCCCTAACCCTGTTAGTGCCTTATTTCCAATTCCGGAAGGAAGCACTTCAAGTGAAATGCAGTCTGCAGACTGGCGTTCCTGTTCACATGCTGCTGACCTGTGGTTATTCTGGAGGAGGAACGATTAAAATCTGTGATTACTGGTCATTTTAATGTCTGTGTGGGAATGAACGAGACAGAATTTATGAATAAACAATGCTTTTTTTTTTTACACAGTCAGCAAGATAATGAGGCTCCCTTCCTGTTTAAGCCTGCTTTTGGAAGCAAACATATCTCATCCTGTTTTTGTTTGGAGACTTGCACTGTCCAGTGGCATCCATGGCGATCATGCACCAGCTCCTCAGGATTTTTGAAGAGATTCAGACAGTAAAGCCAGCTACAGGTTGGCTGAAGCCAATACTGTAAAGTTACATGACCCATAGGGCGAGTTATAATCCTTGTGCGACTGCCATAAGCTCTTTTCTTTCTGAGAAATATAATATAAACATTAAACTTGTGCCAAGATGTTTAGCAGAACAAAGATATAAAGCTATAAACGGGTGCAGAAACAATCATAAGCCACAATTTCCCTCATCAGTTTCACAGTGAAAGCCGTGTTCAACATAAAAGCCTACTTAGCCATCAGAGAATGACCATAAACATCCAGCTTTTTCTTTGTAATCACTCACTAATCCTGATGCTGCATTCAATGTTTTCCTGGAAACGTCAAATGCAAACATCAGTTATCTGCATAACCTCTATAACATTACCTTACATGACATCTCCAGCTTTCAACAGGGCACAAAACCGGCCTTCCTTCTACCGAGGATCGCACAATTATCTTTTTTTTGTCAATTACAATTTATTAAAATGAAAAGTACTTGTACTAAAAATACTCAAGCATCTTAACAAGGTCCTGTTTAGATTGATTTCGGATATTTTTCCTGCTTAACAGCTGGTCGTGATATTGAAGTGAAGCTGGTTATGTGGCAGAAGAACAAATTAAAGAAAAAAATAACTTTTTAATTTCTGATTAAAAACTCTGGGGAAAAAAACCCTTCTCATGCAGCAACAACTCACATTTGAGGATTTAATTAGTGATTGCATAGGAGCTGGGCGTTTCTGTTCCCGTAATAAACAGACCTCAACGACTCCGGTGCAAACAGGTGAAGCACAAACTGGTTTTAGAGCAAAGCTGAATGATCAGCTGTAAAGAACCAGGCACGCAAGCCCTGACGGAGAGTCTTACCTGTATAGCCTGCGATCCAGCCCCACGAAGACACCATGGCCAGCAACCATTTGAACATGATTCCTTCAATGTGCCAGAAGGCGGAGCGGTCCCATATTCTCAGAGGCTGGAGGAGCAGCAGGTATATACAGTAGGAGGGGATGGCTACACAGTTGTTGAGGAACATGAAGACGAAGCGGAGCACAGACTTGAGAAGAACCCAGCCCAGTTTGCCGGCTCCGTCCAAGATCTGTGCCATCCTGATACACACCGTCTGCAACACACACGGGAAGGCGGTCAGCGCCAAGCTGGACATGTCAGGACTGAACATTACTGAAAACAACCGGTGAACACAATCAATGATATACCAAGAGAAGAAATAATTTTCTGCGTTTCTAATGTAACTCAGTCTAACAGGTTGGATTTGGTTTTAATAAAACAAATTAACCAGGGCGAATATGAGCAATAATGACACATATCTGCATAAGATGTTTATCATAAATAGTGCAGAAACATTCTTTATCACACAGTAACCATTTGGAAACCAGGATTAATGACGACTATGAAACAAGCATAAAATTAAGAGGGATTAACTGATTATTGAATAATTGCTATATTAGTTCAAAAACCTGATAAAATCTTATGCAGATACGTCTAAACCTCAATGTCTGCTTCAGATTTTTTGTAGCTGCCAGGTGTGTCATAATTACAGCCGTCGATCAATTTAAACCTCTTCATAACTTAACTGCAGTTTTTCTTTGAAATGCAGTCTGCATAAGAAAATAATCAGTTCAGTCGAGTCTTTTGTGATATATAACAGCATGATCACTGATCTGATCGGTGAGGGTGGGCAGGCTGCAGCAGAAGCCTCTGGAAAGGTGCATGCTGCAAGAGAAAGTTCTGGGAATCATGTTGTGTGATGGACACTTCATTCATGCAACTTGCATCTATTCATATGCCAACATTTCTGACTTCCTGAAGTCCTGCAAAAAAGTCTGACTGCAGATTTCTACAAGATTTGAACCGTCGCTTGTTTTGCTTCAGTATTAAATTTGGCAGCAAAGCCTTTGAAGTATTTAAAAATTGTAATCTACAAATTAACAGGTGTTTTGAGTAATTATTTTTTCTTCAACATGTGCTAATCTAATTCTTATGCCCAGAGCAGGAAATGCCTCAGAACTCCCTGTCAACTCTGCCTCCCACCGAATAGATCTCCACAAACACAGCTGAGGATGTCAACAAATGAGGGAAATTTCTTTGACACAACCACAGCTTGAACATGTAATCTAATTTCACTTTAATACTGAGTTTTGTTGTGAGGTTATTACATTTGCCAAATTTATTAATTAGAAGTTTTCATTTTTGTTACAATAACCACTGAGATTTCCCCCATTTGTTTCCACTGAGAAAGGCAGTTCACCCCCTGACCTCTGATTTGTCACAGTGTTCGGCTTCACCATGATGATCCCCTGCTGGAAACCACTGACGGTTAATAAGTGAGCCATTTCTGACAACCACTGGGTGAGTGATTGAATCTTGTGAGAATACTTTAGTTTCTTTATCTCCTATTTACCTACAGTCAACATGAACCAATACAATGTTGTCCAGAACAATGAGTTGGGCCAGAAACTGCTCAAAATGCACAGCCATAAGAGCAGAATCAGCACCAGCTCACAACAGATGATGAATTGGATTCTATTAGGGGTGACTGTCAAATACATTATAACCAATATGGACTATCAAATTAGAACGTGGACTGGGAGTCGTGCCACTCTGGAGGCATTTGTTTCTTACTGTCCCACTCACACATGAGCAGAAGAACTATTTACCATGGTGGTGGTGCACATGTGCAGTAGCAGCTCCCTGCCTACTCAGGATGGAAGCAAAGCATTTCCACTTTGGAAACAGTTTTTTTTTTTTTAAAGCTTTTCAATGGCAATGACCATGACGGTCATGTAAACGGACACTCAAAAAGCAACAAACATTTTTGCGTTTTCCCTTATTTTCATGAGATTCAAAGGTGTGCGTGAATTTGTTATATAAACAAACAATGCTAGGTGAGTCTACTGCTCTGATTTCATTAATATATCACTCTCTGATGATGACTATAATGGCCTTAGAGTGGAATCCTCTGATCACTGTGTACACATTAATACTTTAGGTTCATTATCTTTATCATCTTGGAATGACTTAGTAAATTATTCATCAAATAAATCACTAAAACATGTTATCGAGATCAACTCTAAGGTCAAAACCTCTGTATGATGGAAGCAATATACATATATGAATCTGAGTAAATGTGTTTATTTGCAAGTTTCAGTACTCCAGGGTCATTTAAAAGGATATTTCGATGATAAATTGAGTATTTCTGATAATCACGATGTTACCGTCATGATAACAGCATTGCTTACTGACAGAACTGAACCCCAGAGGAGTGAGACTGTTGGGAATTCGTCCAGATCGTGGATATTTTGAGTCTGGATTGTGATTTTGTGTTGAATAAGATTTATTTGTGGACTGTGGCTGAGCGCCTGCTAGCTAGCCGCCTAGCCGTGCCCGTAATGCGTACAGAGACAGCTCCATAAAAGGACCAGCCGGCCGGGACGGCGTGCTACCGCTAACCGGGGGGTGAGTTAGCATGACGGGGGGGAAAGATGTGAGGAACCATGAAAAAAAAAAAAAAAAACACTGCTGCACAACACACAACACTGAGAGCTACAAGTCCTCAAAGGTCCAGAGAGGCTGGTGCAGAGCGCAGGGTCCGCCGCCTCCACGACGTAGCCCCAGCCCGTAATTGAGTAGTAAAAGTGTGGCGGCTCACGTTACTCACCCAATTATTGTCACTGAAGCATCCAAGGACGGCCAGAGGTGCAGCTAATGGTCGCAACAGAGAGACGCTGTCACGTGTAGCTAACCCTAATCGGAGGAGTTAGCGGTGCTGCTAGTGGGCATAAGTCTGAGTGGAATAAGCGGACAGAGGTGCAAATGTCTGATAATGTCAAAGCAAACGCGGCGGGATGAAGCTGCGGCTGCACCCATTTAGCGCGCACGTTATCCGGCTCGGCTCGGCTCGAGCGCACTCGATCCCGGCGGGCACCGTTAGCTCGCTAGCTAGCTAGCAAGCAGGCGACTCCAGTCGAGCGTCGCTGGCTCCATCTCAGCCGGAGACACCGGGATAATTCCTGTCGTGCACCGTCGTCACCGCCATCATCATCGTCAAGTTAGCTAGCGGCTGCTGCGGGGGAACGGACGAGAGGCGGCGGCGGTGGCGGCGGCAGCGGAGGAGGAGGAGGAGGAGGATCAGCCGAGCCCCGGGATCAGCGCTGCTCCTCAGCCGAACGCGACACAAAACGCACACAACATGTGCACATCGAGAGCGTACGACAGCGATTTATGGTGTCCCTGCCGGAGGGGGCCGTTATCTTCCTCCAGATAAAGATTCACACAGCGTCAAAACGCACAAAAAGAGCGGCGGCGCACCGGGACGCTTCCGGTCCGCCTTCAAAATAAAAGAAGCGGCATCACAGCCCAGGATGCTTCCGGTTCCCCGTCAATATTAAAGCCTTTGGCACACGCGCACGTCACATTGTTTCATTTCATTCATTTGAAGAATAAAGAGCAATTTATTTTTATGTATTTTTTGTTATTGTCAATGTTCGTATCACTTACATATGTTCAAACTCAGCTACAAAAAAAAAAATTAAACACAGAGTTATTATTATCGCAATATATATTCAGACCAAAAAGATAAAAGCCAATACAATAATGCTACTTTAGATATATCAATTATGATATTGTGAACATGTTTTTAAGGTGGAACAGTTAAATTGCTTAGAAACATCACCAACAATATTTAATTAATGTTAAAGAATACATAGTGTCACAATACAAAGACATTACTTTATACTTTCATAGTTATAATATCTAATATAATCATAGGTATAGTATGTAATGAAATATTCTCAGGTATAATATTAGTTTTTGAAAAGTTTTTTTAAAGCAACATAAATGTAATTTATTTAAAATAATGAAAATAACAGTACTTCAATAATACAATATTCTTTTTATAATTGTGTTAGTGTTTGAGCAATTGTTTGAATGAAGTTTAAGTAAAGTAACAGTGGTTGCACATATTTACTCTTTTCACCGATGAATCTACAAAAAAAAAAAAAAAAAAAAAATAGGCCTTTTCCTGTCAGTGTGTTGCAGTGACATAAAACAAAACAACTCGACAAAACGAAGCACAGATACAAGCTGAAGCTATGAAAAGGATAATAATGTAATTAAAAAGATTTTCTCTGATGGATAGATCTGATTCTGGATAGGCAAACAATATCTTTCAAAAATGTTCACCTGACTGTCTCTGAGTACATAAACTCTGTTGTGAAGAGATGAAAATTTGAGCAACAAACATTTCCTGTATTTATTTGGGACCTGATCTCCTGACTTTCATCCTGAAACCAACTGGATTCGATGCTGGCTGCAACTTCTTTGCCATTTCATCATCACTGAATAAAAGCTTTGAAAGTTCATGAATGTTTCAATTTTTCTCAGAAATCTTTGGTTTGAGTCCAGACCCTGTGTGCGTGCATGAAAGGACATTTCACTGAAGTTCCTTTCATTCGAGAACTCTGATATTGTGACTGTGTGTTTTCACCCCTATGGTCTGGTGACCAGTCTGTGTAACCTGCCTTTACACAAAACAACCCAACATCTCTCCTCCTGCGTGACCTTAACTTGGATGGATGGATTTTCAGACTCCTTAGACACTGATATTCAGTGATTAACTATATTCTGCCTCCTGCTGGCTGTCTGTGTAATTGCATTGATGGTGATATTTTGCTCACAATCATCCTTCAACTTGTCAGTAATGCATTCATAAAATCACACAAAGCGAGAAACATTTGAATTTTTTTTTTTAATTGTTAAAAAAATATGTACAAAAAGGAGTCGAGAACATTATCAGTGAGACTGGAGCCCGGAGACTAGAAGCGAGCGTATGCGCTCCTCTGCGGTGCGGGCTGCGCTCCGCCCTGCTGCAGCTGGTGGCGGAGCTGCTGGGAGTACGGATCCTCCAGAGACTTGACGGACACGGTGGTTTTGGGGCCCGTCTTCCACTCGATTCCGCTCTCGTCCACCACGGACGCCTCCACGGTGACGGTGTGCGTGCCCAGGATGGAGAAGTTCAGCAGGAACTGCGTGCTGAAGTAGTCGTTGTGAGGCTCCACGCGCTGCTCGATCTCGTTCATTTTGGCTTCCAGTGGAATCTGAAAAATTAAAAAAAAATGACCCAGGAGGTGAAGCTGTGGTAAATAAGTCTTCAGAGGATTGCTGTTGCTGAAGGTTCAACACATTGTAGAACACAAATCAAAGCTATTTTTCAAACTTGCCATTTCGTTGGAGGCCCCGCCCACCTTTTAGAATTCACACACGCACTCGCTGAAGAGTCTCTGTACCTTGTAGTCGGGCCCGGTCTTGCTCTGGAGGACCGAGGTGACGTTGAGGCAGACGGACTGAATCTTCCTGAAGAGGCCCGGGGTGGAGCCGTGCTGCACCACGCCCTCCACCTTCAGGGTCAGCTGCTGGTTGTTCTGCACGGGGATCGGCTCGCTTGGCGTGCGCGGAGATGGAGACAGGGCGAGCTGGAGAGGACATGAACCTCAGTGGTCATCAAGATGTATCAACAAATCCATTTCTATCATCTAGTATGTCTTTACATATGATCAGCAACGGTTGTGAACTCTCATTTCGCATTGCCTCATGAAGATATTACATGTTTTTTGTTGTGTGTTTCTGTTCGACGAGATGGAGAGAAAATGTTCACCTTGATGCTGGTCGACTGGAGCTTCTGGAAGAAATATCTCTGGAAAGACAGCGGCACCTTCAGCAGGGCTATGACGGCGTCACACAGACAACTGGTGTGCTGGAAAACACAAACACAGATTCTCTTTCTACATTTAAAAATCACTTTTAAAAGATCAAACTTTTATTCTGAAAGACTGCAGCCTCAGATGAGTGTCAGACTGGAGCATCTTTGACCCTCAGAGGTCAGGGTTCAACTCACCAGGTGTGAAACGGGAGGGTGCTTCTTGCCGAGGCTCTCCACCTCCTCCAGCACGCGGTTGAAGACCGACGTCATGCGCCGCTCGTATTCGCTCTCGGTCTGGACCGAGCCCAGGGTGCCGTAGTCCTGGAAACTGGACGAGGGGAAGAGACGACGTGTTGGAAGAGTCTGAGAGCAGAGCTCTTTAAAGGACACTAAACAGCCAGGAGAGTTTCCCTCTCCCGCCGATCACCGCATTTTTCCAGGTGATCTTGAGACGCATACCAGTTAGGCATGCAAGCAAATGTTTATTTACACTATGAATTGTGGGATACACCTGTTAGATTGCCAGGTGTAGTAGGAGCTGTTGATGAAGCAGTTTGTCTACTCTCCCTCTGAGGGCTCTCATGTGACAGTCAGCTTTAGGTAACACCAACACAGGTCGTGTCCTTTCGAAAAGATCAATAGAACGGCGCTCGTGGTTGGGACAGGAGTAAACACTACAACCCAAACAGCTGACGCCCTCTCTGATATCCGTCTTTACACGTCTATCCTGCTGGAGTCTGGGTGTGGCTAGACAGATCTCTTAACACTGTGGGCCTCTGTTGTGTTTCATTGTTTCGACACTTCATTCTTAACATTCGAGCTGTTTGCGGCTGTCGGCGTCGCGCTCACCCGGCCGTCTGCGGATCCAGTATCAAAGCTTCGATCACGTGGGAGACGAGCAGGCAGCTCTGCTGTTGTCTGCACGGAGAGTTGAGGGAAAAACAGAGCAGAGCAGAGTCGACGGTGCTAACCGACAGGTCTGCAAACGGGACGGCGCGTTCAAAGATACAGCTCCACGTTGCGGAGGGTGGCGTAATCGGCGTCGAAGGAGGACTGGTGCAGATCGGCGTAGCGGGCGGCGAGACTTCTGAACTCGTCCATGCACACTTTCATCTGGAATAAATGGAGAAAAAAAACCGGCAGTTATTTCACGGCCCGCCACATCAGAGAGCATTTATTCCTCCTGGATGAACAAATCCTGGCATGTGACCGTCCTCTCAGATCATCTATTTGGAGAATTTGATCATACAGAGCGGTAAATCAAAGCTGACGGGACGTGACGAGACCTGACGTGACAGAGAAGGTAGAAAAATTACACGATTAAAGCTGAAGGTTAAAAGCCCAACGTTTATAGCTACAAGCCTCTATTTTACACATTTATCTTCCTAATACAGAGATTCTCTCTGAATGAATGGCTCTATGCTGATCAGGTTTCAAATCCTCTTATGATGTGGTGAATGTGTGTTTTACATATATATTTCTACGAATGTTTAAGAAAGTATCTTTTCGGAATCTACTTTCAGCATCCTTGAAGACCACTGCTGTTAAATGTTTCATCACAATCTCTAAAACGAACACAGACCTTTCTGGACCAAAAGATCGAGATGTCGATGTATTCCAGCAATCAGAAAACCACATTTATACAACGCTGAATTATTCATGGGACCCCGAAGGTGTTTTCTGCGCAAAGCGCATGCACTTTGGTTTGATTGATACGAGTGTGGTATTTAGCAAAGTTGAACCAAGTGAAAGAGTTAAATCAATTCCGATGTCAATAAAATTAAATTCAATTAAAACTCCGCCATCTTACCTGCATGGAGATGCGGCCGCACCGCTGCAGGTCGTTCCCCGAGGTGAGGGCGATGGTGGTGGCGATGGCCGGAGGGGGGCTGGTCTTCAGGCTGTTGCAGGTGCAGATGAGCTGCGAGAGGGCCTGCAGGGTGTCGATCCGCAGCTTGATGAAGTCGCACTGGAAGGTGAGCGGGCTCAGAGGAGTGCTGGCAGCCTGCAGGGACGTGGACACGCGGGCCACGGTCAGGAGGAGCCAAAACGATCTGCTGTGAAGTCGGGTCCGAAAGCGGCCGGGCCGGCCCGTGAGAGAGGCCCAACTGACCGTGAGGGAGGCGATGCCTTTCTGGTAGGAGCGCAGGGCCTCCGCGATGGCGGTCATGGCGCCGCTGTAGTCTCCGTCCTCCACGTGAGTCAGGCACTGCTCGGCCTGGGAGAACTCCTTCAGGCTGTTCAGCCAGAAGTAGAAGTGCTCCGACGCCACGCGGGTCCGCAGGCACTGGTACAGCTCGCTGGAGAACTCGTGGCATCCCTGTGGATCAACCGCCACAGCGGTGACATTTCCCGCTGCGGGGCTCCTTCCGACGCCTCTGCTGAGAGAACATTTACTCACCATGCGGGAGGCCTGGCGAGCGATGCGATACACCGTCCAGCCATTTGCGACGTTCTCCAGCTGCTGTTTGATGACGGTTTTTACTTCAGCCGAAAGAGACGACTGGCTAGCAACAAAAATCACTGTTGCCAGGGAAACCTGCAGAAATCACAGAAGGGGGGACGAGATGAGACGACAAAACCAGATATACAAAAAAATCCTTCAGGCTTGTTTTGCTGCTCGCAACATGGTTTATATATTATAAACCTGCAAAACCATAACATGTCATTTTTAACAGCGACATCTTGACCTGTGTTTTTCTACACTGATGATCAGTTTCATTTTTTTATATCTATGGATTCAAATTTTCTTTAAAACCCAATCGCTCGGCCACACTGTGCGTGCCTCGTGCAGCTTCTCTCACCAGGAGCTCCTGCTGCTTGTCGGTGGAGGAGTGGCTGGCCACTCGGTACAGGTCCACCAGATCTCCCAGCATGCCGTCGCCCAGCACGGGCAGGTGGGTGGCGATGGCCGACAGGGCGTGGCACATGAGGACGCGGGACGAGTCGCAGGACAGGTGGAGCTGGCCCAGCAGGAAGTCCACGGCCGACTGGCTGAGGTTGGGCCGGCTCTTCAGCAGCTTGACCAGTGAGGTGAGGACCGTCTGTCACATGGACGATACCGCAGCACGCCGTCAGATAAAGTCTAAACATGGCTGGCATAGATAAAGCATCAGACGAACACAGGCTGCTAACTGTAATGTCTTTATAACATTGAGAGAGACAAGGCAGGCGGTTATTAAGCCTGACTCGTGATGTTTTTCATGAAGACATAAAACAGAAAGCAGTGTCTGACTTTGAGTGTTGCCTGAGCACTGGAGCTGCTGTCCTGGCTGCAGAGCATCAGAAGCGACTCCACCCCCAACACCGTGTCCTGCTCCAGCTGCACCACGTCTGATGGAGGGACCACACACCGGGCCGTCAAGGGAGCGGACAACGTCTTCAAAAGGCACAAAAACACTTCGACCAAACCTTTTTCCGGACAAGAAATGGCGATGTTGGAGAGCACGATGACCCCGTGAGCCGCCACGGCCAGGTTGCTATGGTAACAACATTCCTGTGCCAGTTTAACCAGGTCAGTGAGCCGTGGAGGAACCGAGGAGCCACCTGAGGAAAGCAAAGTTTACAAGACACAGCTCAGGAATGACACAGCAAAAAAAAAAAAAAAAAAATAAACCCTGTCTGTAATAAACCAGCTGTACCTGTCATGCTGCTGAAATACTGTTTGATTGCAATAGTTCCTGAGAGGGTGGATAAGACGGACAGCATTCCCAGCTTCAAGCTGTTGTACGGGACGGCCAAAGCACATTCGCACAGGGTCTGGAGACACAGACGTAATGGGATCATTTTAAAATGTTCAGCTTTGGTCACAACGGCGATCAGTCGCAAAGTGCCAGACTCTCTACCTGGGTGTTTTCTCTGAGCCACAGGTGAGGAGCTTTTTTCGCCAGGAACTTCAGGTCGTTCACAGCCAGTCGTTTCACTGCTTGTCTCGGATCATCTTTCAGGTATTGAAGGAGAAGCTGTAACTGTGAGAATCAAAGCAAAATAATGACCGCTTAGGGGGAAGGAGTGGACACTTAAACATGAGCTGAAATCAAGACAGACATGACTGAAACCTCCTCTCAGAAGTAAACTTTTATAAAACAGTTGTTTGATTATTGGAAATTGAACTGACAGTTGTCTACAAGTAAGTACAAAGATTGACAAATGTATTAAATTTTAACTTTGCCATGTTGAACAAAAAAGCAGCAGGTGTTTAGAGAAAAAGAGGAAGTTTGATTCTTACATCTGTACTCTGACAGGAAATTCAGTTCCGGATGGAATTCATGCAAACTGGAGCTGCACATTAGTGTTGTGGAAAACAAACACTCTGGCTTCATGGTGAGGACGACCAACTATAGCTGTGAATTTAAGTGTGTTTCTCTCTGTTTGTCCTGTGATGGACTGTAAACCCATTCAGATTCACCCTAATCTCACTCAGGCGAGATCAGCTGAAGCCCAGAGGTTCGTGCCGGTGCAGGACGTGCAATATTACGATCATCTCATCCTGCTGATGTGAGGATACCTGCTTGGGGATGTCGATGAGGGAGGAAGCCGCCAGCTGCGTGAAGGTGTGCAGAGAGACGATGACCATCGGGGTGGAGGGGTAAGAGTTGACCAGGTCCTGCAGGAGCTCTCTGCTGCTGGAGGCCAAGCTGGCATCGTGATGCATGTGCTGCAGCATGGGGATCAGCTTCAGCTTCAGCTCCACCGGATTGTCCAAACCTGAGAGGAGGGAGGAGAAGAAGAGCCAAACAGCAAAATGAAATATCGATTACTCATTCTCACTGTCAACTTCTATTATCTGTGATGTTTTCAATAAAAATCAAATATTTTACCTTGAATCATTTCACTGACTTTGTTGCAAATTCCTGCTGCAAAATCTCTGCAAAATAAAAAATAGTTAAACAGTTATACTACACAAAAGCACTGTGAAATACAATGATTTCACCATCAGTCACTAAACCACGAGTGGAACTAAAGTTGAGAATAGAAATGAATGATTAAATGATTACTTTGAACCACAATGAAAAAGAATTAAATGATCAAAGCAAATCAAAACAGAAATATTCAAATCAAAAAGTTATTTCTCCCCCATTCGATATAATCAATCAGTTTGCCTGATCAGCTCTGAAGCTCGGCCTGATGGGTGACTTACTTAGACTGTGCAGAGAAGCTCGCAGCGGCGAAGATCGCAGCCTCCACTTCCACATTGTCGTGAGAGTCCAGGCTCTGACGAATACTGTGGTGGGCGTTCTTCCTCTCGGGGATGATGGAGGCCAAGCTGCCAAGCATCCTGAAGAGAGGAAACAGCAGGAGGAGAAAAACGTGATTATTGCCAAACGTGAAAAAAATATATGTTTCAGTGGCAATATGAGGATGTTTGGCTTCTCAGTTTTACAGATCGGCACCATTTTCAGCTTGCGCTATAGGCTTGGCTAATTTATCAGATTCCCTTTGTGCTGCAACTGGGATTCAAACCCAGGAAACTCAAACTCAGGAAGTGAAAGACTGAAGCCAAAGGTGTGAGAACTGACCAAACCTGCACATATTTCAGGATGTCTAATTAAATTGTTTTTGGTTTTTATTGTGATATGTATAAATTATGGTTTCATTTAGTTTCCCAGTGTACTGTGTCTGTTTTCACTCTCACCTCAGAGTGATCGCTCTGGCCACGGGATCGTTGCTATGAATGACTGAAAACACCCGCTTCACAAATTCGTCCACGTTGAGAATCTTCTCCAAGTGCTTCTCGCTCTGCTGAGTCACTTTGAGCACACAGAGGCGCAGAAAGTTGTTGCTGAAAAAAAGAAAAATCAGAGATGTTTCCAAATTATTAACTTGCTCTGTGACCTGAGTCAAACCTGCTGCTTTAAAGTCAATTAGTGAACCACAAAGCTCTGCAAATAGCTGTAATAATAATTCTTGAGAAGTGTGAGAGTGGTAAGATTTACAAATACACTGTTTCTTTTCTTGTTTTACAATCACAGCATCCCTTTCATGGTGTTGTTTTTATTAATTTTCCCCTAATATTGTGATCTGTTTTCTCTCCTGTGGCCAATATGTAAGAAATACCAGGGATGTTCAATCTAGACAGGTAAACAGTCACAAACATGATGATGGACGACATCACGCTACACCTATACGGGCAATGTTTCTGGACTGTAGGTGGAAACAAGAGTACCTGGACAAAACTCACACAAACGCTACCAAATTGTATAATTCCTGATAACTATTCTCACATTTATTTCATGTTTATAATCTTTACATTTTAAAATTGCAGAGCATGAATACATGGTGCATGGAAACATGATTAATAGCAGCTCAGAGTCTTCTAGATGTGTATTTTGCATATGTTAACACAATAACAATAAATTCATCATGTCTTGTGCAGCCCTAAGATCGTTTTATTTGCAACTGAACACATGGAGCAGGCTTCAGGAGCTGTCTTCCTCTCACCCCAGCCTGAAGATGTCAGCCAGCTTGAGGAAGGCAGAGTTGATGAGGATGGGGAAGGGGTACTTCTGGAACAGTTTGGGGAACAGGACCACCGCCTCGCACTGCTCCCCTGGCTTTCCAGACCGCAGCCCTGAAACAAAAACACACTTTAACTCAAACAAACTGAGAAAAAAAAACCCCACAAAAACCCTCAGTCTCTTATCACTGAGCCACATGCTAATTCGTTAGCATGGCAGCTAACCTTTGTCCAGCTCCATGAGAGCGGAGTTCGCGTCCAGCTCCTGCTCGCCATAGCAAGCCTCAGAGAGGAAGGAGCGGGCGGTGGAAAGCGACATTTTAACCTCTGGTTATCGCTGAAAACACTTTAAAGAGCCATGAACCTCTCAGAATGACACCGTGCAGGCTCAGCGAGCCGACAACTTCCGGTCTGGAGTTTTTCACAGTAAAAGGCTTCTTTCAAAAAGAGGGAAGTTCAGTGTATTTACCATTAAGCTAATTTGTGGCATGAATACATATATTACTGCGTATTGAGGTGCACAGTATTCTCTATTATTGTATGACACGATATGTTTTCTTTGTTTCTGTGATGTTTTTTGATTATTTTCTCTGGACTTTTTTGGTTCTGACATTTTGACTAAATTATTCAGGCTGTTGGTTGATGAAAGTGTTGTGAATCAGTTCAGATTCCTTTATTGTGTATGGTATTGATGATTTACCTTGGCTTGCATGTGTGTGTGTTTCCTCTTACAACCCACAAGCATGCAAGTGAGATTAAACTGTGGCCTGAACTGCCTGTGAAAGTCAATGCTTGTTGGATCCTAACATGTCACCAAGCAATAAAATGTAATGGTGAAATATAAATGGCTATAACTGTTGATAATAATATCAGTCACATCTATTTGTTAGAAATTGTCAGAAAAAGTCTCTTTTAACCAGCCTTTACAAAGCGCGGCACAAGAATACGGAAGCGGAAGTGACGCTCCGGTTTCCACCAATGACAGTGTGAGACGTCATTTTCGCGGGGGATTCAGTCCTGCTGTTGAACGCATCCGATCGCGGGAAAGACGAAGTGCCAGCACAAGGAGCAGAGGAAGCTGACATCCAGCAGACATCCAAAAGTTTCTCTGTCTTTTTACTAACCGTTGTTGGAGATCTCTTCCTGCCGGAGAGCAGCGATGCTTTTCCGCTCCATAGTCGACAGAGGAGTGGGCAGAAGGAGGCAGAACGGTGAGGAAACGGCTACGATGCATGGTTCATTCAGTGGGCTCCGATTGCAGCTGCTGGTGGTTCATTTGAGCGTGCTAGCTTAGCTTTTTTGTATTTTAAGCACCTGAAGCTGTTACAGATACAGTTTGAACATTTGTTGACGGCAAACAAGAAGAGTCTGAAAGAGTTTTGAATATTTGTGCTCAATTCCAACCGCTGTTCTCGTGTTTCACCTCATTGTCATTGGCTAGTGTCTTCATTGTCAGTGTATTTTAAAGCTGATTTCTCAGACAAAAAAAGTATTTATAGAATTATTAGTTGCAGCAGGAGCAATTTAGTGTTTTTTTTTCTGTGCAGATATAAAATAGTATCATTCTCTATTAAATAAATAAACTTATATGCTGCCAAAAATGCAGATCAGTTTCAGTGATAATGTAAAATCTGAGTGTACTCGGTAACTGTACAGTTATGAAAAAAATATCAGTTGAAATGCAATTTCCTGAAAAATACAACTCAGTTACCATGGGAGGAAACCAGAGCACCCAGGGAATCAAAACCAGACAACAACATTCCAGCTCCAAACAGACAGACTCCATGCATAATAATAAATATGCAATGTCAAGTGGGTTGAAGACTTTGTGTAATAATCAGATGAGTTTTTGACGAGAAAAATGAAAATCTCTCCTAAACTTGTAGTTTGTATGCATACGTAATCTGTTAAAGCTCATCTTAACAGCTTTGGATGAAAAAATGTTATGTAACTAACATTTCCCCAGGATCTCACCTTAAATACTGAACAGCCTTCAGTACTGTAAAGCAATGGAGCAAATGATGCTACTGAATGTTGTTCTTGCAGCGCGCCCTGCAGATCCATGCCCCAAATTCCCCCTGAGCTCTCTGCTGGAAGGCTACAAGTGCATCCGACACGATGAGCACATCTCCTACGGGAACCTGGGTGACTCTGTGCCACCGTTTGGATTAGCTTTCTCCTCTGGTAATGCACTTTATTTTTTCAAATCATGTGCGAGAAGGACAAAGCTGTAATATTTGTGTTTAACTGTAATTTGTGTGTTTTCAGTCGGGAGCCTGCAGGACGTGCTGGCAGCTGCTAATGAGGAGGGGATCGTTAGGATTTACAACACAGAGAACCGTGAACAGCCACTTCTTAAAGGTAGCTGGAGCGATTTGGGATTTCGCAGGAGTGTGTCGGATCATTGCAAAGTGTCTATAACTTGTGTGTGAACGTTGCAGAGTGGTTGGCTCATGAGAATGCAGTGTTTGACATCGCCTGGGTACCGGGGGAGTCTCAGCTGGTGAGTGCACTTTTGCTTTCCCTCATCAGGAAGTGTCGATCAAACAGATCCTGTTCCTCTGGAAACTGAATGCGGAGAAAATAGTTTGAATGTAAAGAATATGGCACAATATTTGCTGAATATGAAGGATCTTTTCATTTCCTTTTTAATGAAGTGCCAGTTTGTGTCCATAACCTCGACTTTAAGTCCTTCTTTTGGTTCCTGTGTGGTGTGATTCCCGTTAGGTGACCGCTGCAGGTGATCAGACGGCCCGGCTTTGGGATGTGAGGTCCGGGGACCTGCTGGGCAGCTTTAAGGGCCACCTCTGCAGCCTCAAGTCTGTGGCTTTCAGTCCAAGTGAGAAAGGTACTCCTCATATGTCCAGGTGTGGGACGCAGGGTCACCAAGTGGACGGTTAAATTCTTAATGTTGTTTATTTCTCCTGTGAATCAGCTGTGTTCAGCACTGGGGCCAGAGATGGAAACATTATGGTCTGGGACACCAGGTGCAGCAAAAAAGGTAAGCAGAGACTTGAGTTTTGCTTAAATGAAGCTTGTGAAGCTTCGTGTGTGTGAACAGATTTCATCCCCACAGTTCACCTGCTCACGTGTGAACGTTTGACTTCTCAGATGGTTACTACAGACAGGTGAAGCAGATCAGCGGCGCTCACAACAAATTCGAACCAAACCCCCCGTCCAAGACAAAAAAGAAGCGGGGCAGCATGCGCGGCATGGCCCCCAGCGTGGTGAGTTTGTGGGAATGAATGTTGATAAATATATATTGATATAATATCAATACATTACAGCTTGTAAAACTGAACAACCATCGAAGGATTAAAAGCTTTTGTTTATGAATAAGGAAGCTCAATACATGTATATTTTGTATGATTATATTCCAGATAGCTAACTTTGTTGTGTGTCTTTCTACTGAAGTTGACATTTACTGTTATCTTCTCCATCCTCACATTTAAACCGGAACCCTCCCTTGAAATAATTATTGAAGTTATTTGTCTTTTTCTGCCGTCCTTCACCTAAAAATACAAAACACAAAGTTTTACATGATGCACTGCTGGCAAGTGAGGGGTTGATCTCACATCATACGGAGGAGAAATCCAGTAGAAAACCATATTCATGCTGTAATATTTGGCGTCATGTGGGTTTTCCTGTTTGGGATCTTGTTGCAGGACACCCAGCAGAGCGTCACCGTCGTGCTGTTTCGGGATGAACACACACTCGTCTCCGCCGGGGCAGTTGACGGGTACAAACACTCTCAGATCATCAGAATGAAACAACTGCAAAAGCCAGGAAACTTTAAATGGTAATTTATATCTGTTTTTTCCCCCCCACTTTTTTTTTTTTTTTTTAATTTAGAGTAATCAAGATGTGGGATCTGAGGAAGAACTACACTGCTCACTGTCAAGACCCCGTGCCTCTGCAGATGTACCCGTACCCCGGCTCCTGCATGCGCACCAGGCTGGGTCAGTCTCACTCTCCTCGGACTCCATCGTGTGCCTTCGATAAGCAAACGACCACGAACCGGCTGAATGAGCTGCTCCTGTGCGTTTCAGGTTACTCCGGACTCGCCCTGGACTCCTCCAGGTCCAACGTCATGTGCAACTGCACAGACGACAACATCTACATGTTCAATGTTTGTGGGATCAGAACTACTCCAGGTAAACTACCTCTCCGTTCTCACTAGATGGAGCTGAAGTCCTGCACTTTAACTTACTTTTATTGAGTCTATTGAATGGTGTGAAGACACTTAAACACAAGAAATCATGATTAAATCCAGTGTAGACTTTAGACGTTAGACTGACCCCGGCTCTCTCATTGATATCCCCCTGTTTTTGTCCACAGTGTCAGTTTTCAGCGGCCACCAAAACTCCTCCTTCTACGTCAAGTCCTCTCTCAGCCCCGATGACCAGTTCCTGGCCAGCGGCTCCAGCGACAACAACACATACATCTGGAAGGTCAAATCACGCCGCCGTCAATAGATCTCGCTCGAGCAGAAGCTTCCTTGCTCGGCTCAGCTCTTCGACGGTCAGAGAATGAATGGTTTCTAACTAATTTTTGGTTCATTGTAGATCTCCGACCCTCAACATCCTCCTGTGATCCTTCAAGGCCACAGCGAAGAGGTGACGTCCGTCGTCTGGTGCCCCTCCGATTTCACTAAGGTAAACCACAACTGGCAAAACCCTTCCTTCTGAAACCAGACTGCACGCTCACTGGGGCAGCATTTCTTGACCTTTGACCCTTTGCCCTGCTGATGGGTATGGTAGTCCTTGACTGGTTGCCATGGAGGGTTGTAGTCCTCATAGCCTCATTACATCTCACTTTGTAATTGTACTTTTTATCTGAAATGTGAGTAAAACTCAGAATAATCGAACTGGTAGGGGGGGAAAAAAGGGAAAAAAACATTAAAAATTCCAAAAGCACCACCGTAAACTTCAGGATTTACACTCAGATCTTCGCGCTAGCCCCAAAACAAACATATTTCCTGATTTCATTCCAGTTTGTACTGTTTTTATTTCTCATAATGTTGCTTCTTTCTTTTCCTGTTTCTCCTATTGAAATAGTAAAACTGCACAGCAGTGATCAGTCCTATCAGTCTGTATAAACTGTTGACTGTAGAGTGGATTTATTTGAGCCAGTCTTCCCACAACCGTGTCGCAGTCATTAGCCGCAGTTACATGGAGCATGAGTAATCTGATTAACCACAGATCTGATTAAAATTGCATCATGTGAACACTTCTTTCTGATTAGATTGGACGCCATCTGAATGAAATTAGGATCAGGTCCGTGGAGTTTGGTCTGGAAACAATTGTCAGAGCTTTTTGTGACGTTACAACGCTTCACACGCTCCGTTTCTGTGCTTCAAACATGAAATGAACTCTCCTCTAAAGGAAAAAATTGGGCGTTTTTTTTTTTTTTTTTTTTTTTTTTTTTTTTTTGCTGAGGATGTTTCCGATGAGTGTGTGTTCAGTCCGTCCTCTCCGCCGTCTGCTGACAGATTGCTTCCTGTTCTGATGACCACACTGTGCGGATCTGGAGGCTCCACCGGGAAGCGGATGGAGCTCCATCATCAGTGGGAGAGGCTAACCTTGTTGGCTGGGCTCGTCCTGTGTCTGTCTCCAGTAAGTGTCTTTCTATCCTGCATTTGTTTTGTTTTTTTTAGGGGGTCTGTCATGAGGTGACCGATATAAACCTCTGTGGTTCGTTCATTTAGCGTGAGGCAAGAAATTGAAAGTAAAAGATAAAAATGTGTTTTTATTCTGTAAGTGTGAGGCTCTGACTTACTGGATTGTTTTGCTGTTCAGGGCCTCCGGTCCGAGCTGAGTGCACCCCCGCCAAGAACCAGAGGAAGGAGAGTGTGTGGGGTCTGTGCTCCCCTCAGCCCGCCTCCTGCGCCCCCAGCGGCGCCGCCTTACCTCTGTCCACCAGCACCGCCTCGCCGGCCCCGTCCCAGAACGCCAAGTCGGCCGCAGTTCGCCAGAGATCGCCGACCTCCATCGAGCAGTGGCTGTCCCCGGTCGGCCTGGGGTCCCCGTCTCAGGACAGCCCCCCGCCGCGCCGGGTCCTCAGCGCGTGCCCCCAGGACCCCGCCGGCAGCGCCTCTCCCACCGAGCGCCGGGCCAAACGCCGGCTGGAGACCGGGGGCGCGTCGCCTCCGTGCTGCGACAGAGCGGACCGGTGCGGCTGCGTCGCCGAACTGTACCCCTCAACCAAGAGGAACCGGGCCCCCTCCGGGGTCTGCGGCCCCCCCGGGGACAGCTCGGAGCGAACGGACTCGGAGGACGGCGTCAAGCCGGCCTCGACGACACGGACTGACAAGGAGAACCGCTCTCCCAGGACCATCAACTGGCTGTCGGTGATGGGTCAGAAGATGAAGAAAGGTCAAAGAAGCCCCAGAACTCCCAGAAGCTCCAGGAAACACGAGGTCAAGAGCCCAGCTGCAGCCGTGAGTAACATCAGGATACACGTTTCTTTTACCATTTGTAAAGACAAGGATCTGGATAGTTCTACACCATATGAGAACAAACATGCTGTGTTCGTATTGCAATAGTATCTGTGGAACTGTTTCCAACTCTGATTGATGTCTCTCTCCTTTTTTGTGTTGTTTAGATAAAAGCTACAATTGACTGTTATTTTCCCTTTTTTTTCCCTCAGAATGTCCTCTCACCTCAAAGCATGAAGAAGATCTCTGTGTACTTCACCAAAAAACCTCAAGAGTAAAACCATATAATACACCCTTCAAGACACTTTGTTTCTATAGTTGGATTTCTTTATTGGAAGCTCAAAGACCAAAATCCAGATCGATACTTGGATTAGATGAACCCGAGGTGCAAGAAGACTCATGAAACTGTCAAACTGAAGGCTTCAGTTTTGACTTTCAGAGGCAGAGATTTTTATTGACTTTTTTTTTTTTCTTCCTGTGCAGAATCGGACGTTGAGTATTAAAAGTTTGTTTAATCTTCTCCTTTGCCCCAACTTCACCATTTTAAGAGATTCTCTAGTATTTAATACAAGACACTCTTTTAATGAAATTGTTCAGCCGGTTGAAGCGGTGAATGTCCTCTCTGTAGATAAACAAAAGACTCAACAGGACTGTACATTTTAAATCCTGTATTTGCTTGTTTTATAACATTAAATTGGAATCAGTCGGCCATGACGCCTGCCACGTTTCAAAACAAGAGCTGTAATTTTGTATTTTTAGGTTTTTTTTCACAGGTTTCATCATCCATTGAAAGAGGGCTGATGTCCATCTATGTTTCTAAGCAAATACTGAAGTTGTTAATTTTGTACAAAAAACCCTGTTATTATTGCTTTTGGTTATTTGTATTTAATTGCTGCAAAAAGTTTAATAAATTTAGAAAGTTTTCAGGATTTTATTGAAAGCTTTGTTTTGTTTACATTCATCTTCACTACTTCATTCAGCTCAAGCTGATGGGATGCCGGGTGACTGGACTGATTCAAACATTCAGAGTTTCACCTTTTAATACATGAAAACCTGAAATACAATTTCTAAGATTAAGATGTTTCATAAGAATGAATGTTCATCCTCTTGGCTTGTTTTTTCTTTTCTTTTACAATATCTTAATGACATCTTGTAAAGCAAAAAATGTCCAGAAAAGCATCTAAAGCTGTTGCAATATGCATTTTTTTTAAACTCATCCCTTGAGGGGAATTTTCAAAATTTGCATGGTGGTTTAGTTCACACTTAACTTTATTGTGTTACATTAAAATTATTACAATTACATAAGAAAAAAGCACGCTATGTGATGTAATATTACCGATTGCACCTTTAATAACCCAGACTTTTCAGACGTCTTAGCCTAATTCAGGCCTGTTTTTTACTGATTGTATTTAGTTTATTATTTTTTTAAATTTATAGAATAATAACTTTAACTTTGAGACATCGTTCTCCTGTCAATCAATTGCGTGACGTCACCGTTTGTTTTCGCACGTCACAGGTTTGGCCCTCGCATTTCCTGCGTCGTGATTGGCTGAAAAAGTTTTCCACTCTTCTGAATCTTGGCCGCTGATTGGCTGCCGGGCCCGTCAGTCACTGACGTACACCTGTCAGCGCTCCGCAGGCAAGCGAGCCGCTCAGACTGACGGAGCGGCCGCCTGCTCCGCACGACGTCCGCCAGTTTGTTGTCTTCGTGAGGACGCCGTCTCTCTGGAGGCCGTGAAGACGACGGAGTGGCGCGGGATTCGGCTGACAATGCACCCGGGACGCGGCTCGCTCCAACACGGTTAACTTTTTTCAGCTAAATGAGTCGACAACCGAAGCTCAACTTCATCGATCGCGGGGAGTTTTTTTTTTTCTCCCCTGATTCACTCAACGGAAGTCTAACTCGGATGAACACCGACATTTGAAGAAGTGGAGTTCGTCTTTTGTCAGAATACAGCGCGAATTTAATGGGGCTGGTGTCTTTTGCAACTTTTCCCCAGCGACACTGGTGCATATTGTCGTAGCAGCACGCGTTAAAGTCAGCTAACTGTAGCAGGCTAGCTACATGCGTTAGCTGTCAGCCTGCGTTCACATTCGCCTAACTTTTTAATGACAATGTCTTTTGTACATTGTGCAACAGGTAGACCTTCTGCAATCACAAGGAAGCTGCAAAACCCCGTAGATCTTTAGAAACTTGTGTTTTCTCGCATGTCGGGGCGTTGTCGTGAGCGCTAGTTTGTTTTTTAAAGGTGATCCCGTATCTCATTAAAGAAGATACATTAATAATGTTTCCTCTGCATATAGTCTAACCCATATTAACACAACCATGTCGGATCATTGGGAATAGCGAAAAGACTCTAAAAGGAGATTCAGCACTTCAGCTCCACGTTTTGATGCTCATGTGAACGGTGGGAAAACAGACCAGGAAACCTTGCAGTTTGACCCACAGGGGATACAGTAGCTTGTCTGGAGTCCTCATCAGTTTGTGCACCAAAATGTCGGCCATCTCCGCATCCGAGAAAGTGGACGGGTTTACGAGGAAGTCCATGAGGAAGGCGCAGAAACAGAGGAAATCCCAGGGCTCCTCTCAGTACCGCACGCAGAGCGCTCCGGTGGAGCTCTCCCCGCTGCCGCAGCTCAAAGGTACGGTAAGAGGATGAAGAGGTCTGCCGCTTAAAATAGTCTGTCTGTCATCACCTGAGAGTGCTGTGTGCATCCCTCCAACTCAGCCCGACACGATCACAGTGGAAGCTGTTCATGCAAACGTTTATACGGATTGCAGATCAGTACTTTTGTAAATCTGCAGGGTGGAAATCGGTAGTCCAGAGAGTGAGGGATCTCTGAACATCTTCAGTTGCCTGCAAGGCGATTTGACGTATAGCATCGATTATGCTTTTTAGATAGTTGTACATCTGCAGTAGAGTGGTAGGTAAGTGTAACATAATGCAAGAATGCATCTGATTGCCTCCTAAACAACTGAAAAAAATCTATGAATTTATTGCCTTAATCAAGCTTGGGAATTGGGATGCAGCTGATCCCAGCTGACCGTGTTTGAAAGCAGGGTCCATCATAGGGCAAACACAGAGAGACAGATAAGAGTGACCAGTTAACCTCAACCTTGCATGTTTTTGAACTGTGGGATAAAGCTTGCGGTACAGAGTGTGCAATTCTGCACAGAAAGGTCTGAGGCTCTACCCATGTGTGACAAATACCATAATTATTCAAGAAGTGCAAGAAATTTTTAATTCACATGCAATGTGTTTGACATTTCAATGGCTTTATACTTTATTTAGGTGATTCAAACATGTCAGTGGCCACATTCATATGAATTTTAATTCGAATAAAAGTTCATTCCACTTTGAAATGGCCTCGTAAACACTTAATTATGAGTGATATGTTGATTTCGAATTAAACTTAATTCCCTATAAAGTGGCCGGTTTAGTGTCATTGTAAAGCAGAATAAAATAATTCCTCCATCGTGTATACCTCTATTCCGCTTTAGCTTAATTCTGGTCGTTCTGTGCATGTTCCTTCCAAGAAGCATTTGTTGGACTCAAACGGAAATGATTTATTCAGTGGGAGCTTTAGAAGAGATGGACATAATGAAAAGAATGGATGGGCGGCAGCATAAAAATGTTGACTTTTTAAAGCTGTAGCATCAAAGTTATTCGAAAGAAAGCAAAAACCTGAGGAATTGGCATTTGTTTACTTCTGGTAGATGTACCGCCGTCACTTCCGATCCCTGTTCTTCATATTTAGTTTTTGATATCCAGGTATACAATTGGAACAAGTATTGCTGGGGCTTCTTGCTCATTAAGTATTAATTAAATGCAATTTTTTGATGTGATTTTTTTTGAAGAGGGAGATGTCAGGGAAGCAGTGAAGGAGAACGTGGAGATGTTTAGTGTAACAGAGGAGGTAGGAGATGGTGGAGATGGAGACAGATAGTTTGACCTGGCCTAAACACTGAAGGGAGCCGTCAAAACATGATGAAGACTAAATTCAGACAATAGAAGTAAATCATCTCTGATGTTTAAAGTGGGATTCAGGAGCTCACTGGGTGCGTGCTCTTCTTTTTGCCTAAACCGATGTTGATAAAACAGTCACGTGCCAAAGCTGTAGGCATGTGTAATGTGATGCTATTTATCCAGCATGTAATGCCAACAGGAACCTGCCTGATTGGGTCCAAATATATTCTGCAGCAGAGAAGAACAACCCTAAATATATAGCCAGATTTTATTAAGAGCCACGCTCACTTTAAAGAGGAATAAGGGGCTCTGGAAATGATGGATTGTCCCCCACAGAGCCCTGATTGGAACATAATGAAGCCTCTCTGGGTTTAAATGAAGAGACAAAAGGAGCTTAACTGGACTATATATTCACAGAAGATGCCTTTTAAAACCCTCCATTCATGAACTGGTTACTGAAAAGAACTGATGTTACTTTGAAGGCAAAGGCAGATTCACAACATTAAGTGATAGAAGTCAAGTTAATTATTTCAGAATCCCTGCAGCCAATCAACACAGCTGCCTCTGCTCAGTGCACGTACAGAGTACTCTTAAAGAAGGTTGTCAACTGCATGTTTGCAAGAAGATATTTCCAAGGGTGCATGGTGCATGTACCATGATGTGCCTGAATAAGACTTTCAGCAAGGTGGTCACAGTTGGCTGCAGCTGCTCCAAACGAGCAGTGTGTTTTGTTTTGTGTGTCAATGCTGGTGGACACTGTTGATAGTGAGGACGAGTTTAGAGAAAGTTGACGAACGAGTCTGCAGACTTCTCCTGACAGTTCATACGACGTGATGTTTCGAAGCCATTTCCTGTGCAAACACGCACTATGATAACTCAAGTGTTTTGCCGGAGGCTGAATTGCCGCAGTGCTTAAACGGACAGGCGTGAAAGAGGGTGAATCCATTTCCATTCATCACCTCAAAGTATCCAAGTCACCCTGATCCAATCCTGCTACGACCACTTGCTCACATCACTCTGCAGCAGAGCGCTTTATGAGACAGAAGTGATCAGACAATGAGAACCACCTCAAAGTTTGGTTTCTAACTATTTTTTTTTTTTTTTTTCAATGAGGAACCCAAGTTTCAGTACTGTGGGGAAAATGTAAGACACTGCAAAGGCGTTGAGTGAAATGTGACACCATGCACAATTTCATAGTGGCCACCCATATTATCCCACATTCTGTTGTTTGTTGATGCATAACTGTGTTTTCAGTACAGACCTGTCGGGTTGCAGGCCTGAGATAGTTTTCCATGTGAACATTAGACAAACTGGGGTAGTTACAGTCCTGTAGCTTATAATCTCAAAGGTAGGTGTCTGTAGATCTGCACAACCGTTTTCATTCCTTTGGAAACGCAGTAAGGTGCATGATGAGATTAAAGTGCTTGTTGTCTTTCCTAGAAATTGTTTTTACACCTGAACAATGCTCCCTGTTTTTTTTTTCCTGCAGAGACAAACCATTAATTTTTGCCGTTAAATGACTGATATTTTCATAGATAAGATTATATCTGGTAGGGCTGCGCAATGTTTGATAAACACACAATATGCAATGATGTTTTATATTGCAATATCATTTACATTATATACTAATAACAAACTATCTTCTTAATGAACATACATGCTCAAATACATAGAGAACCATAGTTAAAGCACACTGCATAGCAACGACATAGAAAATTCACATATGACAGTACACATAATTGTAATCGTGTAAATATTCCGTCGATGCATATAGATACACCCACACACTGTTTACTCATAGTTCTGATTCCTCTCTGTCCAAGCTTTAGACATCTAAATAGCTGTCTTTTTCCTCTCTGTCTCTAAATATATGCACCTTCCGTATATCTCCATGTTTCTCCATTTGTATCACATGTATGCATACATACAGCACACACCACTCATTCGTCCACAGATGGATCAGATTGAAAACATTATGCTTGTTCTATCAAATACAAATGAATGCTGGTCATTCACAGTGGAGTTGCTTGGAGATGGGGAACCACTCCTTTTACAAATTCACCAGCAGTTCCTGACAGTAAACTGCATAATCTCTGAAGAGGAAGAATTGATCCTCATTTATGATACGAAAGTGACAATGTAGGTGGATTTACATCATCCGGTCATGCAAGATGGAGAGAGAATGACATGCAGAAAAAAATTGAGACATAACAATTTATTGGATCTCTTAGCTTTTTTAATTTAACTTCAGTTTGAACCATGAACCATCATGTTGTAATTGAATGAAGAGCAGGACTCATATGGACTGCATGTTGCTTTTCAGGATGCGATACAAGAAAACAGCCTGTGTCCGTTTTATTTTCATCCATTAAAAAAAAAAAAAAATGGTGCACCAATGTGACAAATCTCAGCAGGCCCCTGACTGGATATCTGTCAGCTGTCTCCCTTTTAGCCTGCAGTCAAATCAGCTCCTGCTGAGCTGGCTAACAACCGTGTGTGCTCTTCCACTGTGTACTTTTAACACGGTTTCACACCTAATTGCTCTGTGGTGCTGCATATTACTGATATTACATGAAACGATATTATACGTTGACATGGAAATGGTCTGCAGTGTGTCAGAAATAAATCACCGTGAAATGACCCTCAGTTCCTTCAGTATCTTAACTCCGAATTGAATATTTCTTCTGTCACGCGGACATTTCTGGTATGAATGTCAGTCGTGTGTGAAATCTTTAATCTCACCGTGACCTATGATGATAAAGGAGAGAACAGCTTTACTGAATGCCACGACTGGACTTTAATGTTCTGATTTCTCTCCCTTGTTAGTCAGACAAGCTTCAGCAACACAACAACTGTTGTGGCGTTTGAGGGAATCGTGCGGGTCATGTGAGAGACTTGTCTGGTCAAGTATTGGAAGTTTTTCTGCGTGATGCAAGTTCTTGAATGCTGAATGCAGACGGTGCCACTTTGTGGATGCCAACAATGACGACTACTACAAATTACTGAAGGACTGTCGAAAAAAGATTTTATGTTGCGAGTTTGATCATGTAGAAACTCTTCCCAGTGTACTGCCTCTATATATTGTTAATATTTATTGAGTGTTTATAGTTATTTATATTTGTGCTCAGTGTTCCTTCCTGTGATTTTTTTTTCTTTTTTTTTTTTTCTTTCCCCTTAAGGGATCTATGCAGTATCTTTATCTCTATCTAATGGCCATAAGACATACTTCAGCAGGAGTTTGAAACACTTGCATTGACCTTCCCATACTACATCATTGTACTGCAGTAATGTGTGAAAATGACTTGGAACAGCCTGTCAGCTGCTGCCGTGACAAGGGTGAGGGTGACGGTCAAATTATCCGCCTTTTCTTCCACTGAAAGGCGCTTTGTCTGCCTGGCTGCCGCCGGCCGAGAACTCAGGAAAATCTGCCACTTTATCACATGTAAATAATTTGTATGTCAGAAGTGTCAGAGTGGTATCTGGCGATAAGTAATTGGAAAATTGAAGAGCTAGTTTCCTTTTGACACGAGTGAAGTCAAAGAGAAGGTTGAAAGATTTTTCTATCTGCACTTCAGCCGCTGTGTGCATGACCGTCACATAATGGTGCGATCATATGAAACATCCACAAGGCCTTTACATGTAAAAAGATTGATACTTCAGAATTACAGAGCATGTTCAGTGATTATAGTCTTGCAAATGGTGCAACATTGACCTTTGACTTGAGCTAAAGTGAATAAAATGACTTCGAGCTTATATTATAGACAAGAGCTTGCGTGACTGTGACCATGGTGTGAGTGATTGTATGGATGGATGGATATGTCAGCATGGAGTAGAAACACATCAGAAATGAAAAAGAGATCAGTACAAATTAAATGGCATTTATATAAAACCTGAACTTCAGGGTCTGTGGTAGTCTGTGTTCTGTACGGTTCCTCGCTGAGGGTTGTTGATCTTATCCTAACCGAACCATTGTGTGCACGCTTATTCTTGGTACACTTTTGGTACGTAGGTAGCATGTCTAAAAAAAGAAAAGAAGCGCGATTATGTCTCTGTTGTATCTGTGTTTCTGCTGAATTTATGTGTTTAAAAATGGCCGCTCAGTCATACAGTGTGGTTTGTCTGTACACCACCTACTCTGTCAAAGATATTTTAAGCTATTGCATTTGACAGAATCGTATTTATTATTGTCCATATTTGTTTACCTCGAAAGGTCTCAGACTGCAGTGAACTGAAATGTATTATTTAGATTTCTCTACCGGGTCTGTCACAAAGGAAAAGCCATAAATCCTGCCTTTATTGATATCTTACCTTGACATGCTGATTGAGCTTGCTCTGTTTATGTTTTTTCACGGGCCATCTGTTGAGTAGTGCCACAGTTGTATGACTCATGATTCAAACAGTACACCAGTCCTTTACATGCCTTGATGTTTATATATTTGTATGATTGAAATATTGTATGTAGTTTTTTTTTTCCCAGTCTTGAATTCAATAAGAGAGCTTTGACCGCTGCGTTTCCAGGTTGAGAGTGCACGCCTGCCTCACTCACTGTAAATAAGTTACAGCACTTAAAGCACTGCTGCCGAGTCCGCGACTAACTTGATCAAGAATGGATATTTCTGCTGCCAGATTGTTTAGGTGCTAAGAGATAGTAGCCAGCAAAGATGCTTCTTCCCTCCTGCAGTGGAGAGGCTGGAGTGCTTCAAGCTCCTGTTGTGTGATGGACACTGAAAAGATGAGTCATTCAGAGACCAACATTGTTGCCATGGCAGCCAGAAGCCTTGAGAGCAAGCCAGGGAAATGTTTTATTTTCCAAATACAGGCCACTTCGTTTACGTTGATATTTCTGTCACTGATGGGACATATTTAGCCGAGCAACCATTTTGAACTATACCTGAACTTACAGCTTGAATGTTGTGTTGTTTTGTTTATTGCCACAGTATAACCACTGTCACCAATGCAGTGGATATTGGTTTTAGTTTCTTTTTCTCACACGAAGAATCTTTTTTTCATCTCCTGGTTGTTGAATTTGCTTTGTGAAAACAGTTTAATATCTCACTACTGTAATATGCTGTGGATCATAAACACATTGACAGTGCTTTTCCCAGTGTTAGTGTGTATCGAAACATCAATCGATGGATTGTGTTTAGTTTGGTTCACATTTTGTCATTCTGGTCCAAATGGTGGCGTAACGTCATGTTTCTATAGCTGCTGAAGCAGCACCTTATTTACTCTTCCTTTCATAGCCACTCGTTTTTATACTTCGCTGGTCATATGCGATACGTCATTGGTACAAGCCACCTTTATGATACAAACTACAAGAACCTTTTAGCTCAAATTTCAGAGTATGTGAGATTGTGGCACAATCCTCAGTGATGCCTTTTCATCATGATCTGTTTAAATTTTATTTGGTCTTGCAGTCTAAGATAACTTGAGGGAGTCTTCTGACATGATTAGAAATTTATGATTGTCAAGTAGTAACACCAGCTCTGCAATCACTCGATGGTTTGTAGATTTCCTATAAGGCAATACGTAAGGCCATGGCATACATTTTTTTCCTGCACTCAAGTGGATCATTTTCCAACCCAAACTGTGGCAGTTTAGTCCTCCACCTCACCCGGTTGATTTGTCTGACGTGGACAGGCAAGGCACTGAACTCTAAGTTGCTTCCAGTAGTGTTCAAAAACCTTGCATCAGAGCCGTTTTATGCAGTAAACTCTGCTGCATATGTGAAGCCTTTTTACCCTTTAAATTAAGCAGTTTGATCCTTGTTAAGGTTCATATATATGAATATTTTGACAGAATAGATATAAACATGGACAGATTACCCAAATGATATTCACAACGTATAATGGCCATCATTGCTAATTAAGACTGCAATCAAATCTGATGGTGAACCCAAGAGTCACGGAGGGATGATTGTGTTCCTGTTACCAAAACAGCACAATATGAGGCATAAAAAACTTGACCAATGTGAAAGAAGAATTGTTCCCGTTAACCAAATTGAGATATGCACCTTTGTCCATATTTCTTCATTGTTTAGGTAGTTTCTACAATACAGACAGTGCAGCTCAAGTGCAAAAATGCATCACTGGGCCTTTGGGTGCCATGCTAATATAGCCTGTAGCTGTTGCCTTCAAGCAGAGATGAAGAGGAGCTACAGAGGTTTGGGAAGATCAACAAACGTCAACAGAGTTATCAGACTTCACACAGCTTCCCCTGGAACCTCAAACGGCTTCCCACCACATTTTATACACATGTAATAACTCCTCAAACATGAAAGTCTGTCAGTCGGAGTCCCAAGTTTTTGGATTTTAGATTGCTTTGAGAGCAGGATCCTTCAAAAAACAGTTCACCAGTGAGTGCTCACGAAAGCCATGGCCTGTATTGGCTTATTGATTCCCAAGTGTGTCCCACACACAGGCTGTTTCCATCTGGTCTGCCAGCAGATAATCGATAAATAATTTTCTGGGAAACAGCGGGACAGGTCTGTGCTGGACGCGTTGTGTTTTTGTGTGTGTTCCTGTTCCTGTGTCTGATGCTGTTGTGTCATAATTTTAGCCCGTGGCAGGTTAGGATAGACGTCTGACTCTTTCTAAATAAGCACCGTTGCCTCACTTTTATGCTGTGCTGAGACGAGGCTGTTTTCTACTGAATATTTTCTCATTTTTAGACTAAATGTTATGTAGCCTTTTCTCTTTCTTCACTAGCTTCATTTCCTTTTCTCTGTGGTTTACCAAACAATCAGCCGGTGTATTGTAGGTGTAGCTACATGCAGCTGTCAGCAAAGAGTAATTAATTATAGCAGTAAACACTTGGCATCAAATCTCCCAGCATGGCAGCGGAGCTCCGTGCTGACTCCTCATGGACGGCCTCTACCATCTTTAGTGACCTTAACTGAGCTGTAAAACACAGCTCAGCTCATTGAAAAAGTGTCTCGTTTCTTTTACGCCACCTTCAACTCTCCCTCTCCAACACCTGCTATCCATCTACCTTGTGGCCGCTCTCCATTTCCTCGAATCTGAGAGTCTCTGCTGTGCTGGCAGCTTAGAAAAAGAGGAATAGTGTGAACGCACCCTGATGGGACCATTTGGGATTGATGAGGCAGTGACGTCCAGGCAGACCTTGACGTGTTGAAATCTACTAGCTGAGGCAGAAATAGGAACATACTCGGTATCTGGGCCTGGCTCACACACACACACACACACGGCCCTGACCTCCTTTGACCAGATCATCTTTTCTCGGTGAGTGTAGCACATGCTTGAATTTCAGAGTAACCCTCAGAGGTAGTAGATCTGAGACAGGCTGGAGTACTCTTCATTGTACAAACTAGAAATCTCAAATTAAAGCAAATTGCACTGGAGGATTTTTTTGCTTACTATCTTCACACTTGCATGTTTAATTGAATAATCAATACAAATTTTCTTGCATCGGATTGTGATGAGGAACTGCTGCATGGGAAAAGTTGTAATTGGACACTTTATTTGTAGTGATTGATCCTGAAGTTAACACGTTCTGAGCTGCAATTGCAATCATCAGTAATTGAATTCATGGAGAGTCCTGAGTGTTGCAGGTTAGCCGAGTTAAAGCCCACCTGTGAATGAACGCTCGATTCTGAACTGCTGAAGTTGGGCAAACAGACCCATTAGCCTCAGCTGTTCCTCATTAGCATTCTGCTGGCGGCTGATTGGCCGACAACAGCATTCAGTTTCCTGTGTTGTCCTGATTGTCTGCCTTTCTCATTTGCCACACTTCGTGTTTTGATTGCACTTAAGCCATTTGCTGTTCAGGCAAATGTTTAGCTTGGGGAAGAGTGCTTGAAGGTTGGAGAGACTAGATGTTGTTTGAGACATAAAACAGGGAACTTGACATCTGCCAGCTCATCCTGTTACTCAACAACTTTTCACTGGAACTGGGATCAATCCTGGAGTTATTTATAGTTTTCACACGGTTTTTTTCCCAGTATGTGTTGCTGTTTCTATTTGTTGGAGAAGTTTAACGTAGCCTTTCAGTTATTGCGTCCTTACTTTAAATGTCATATTTTGGCGGAACTTGTGTTAATACTGATTTAATATTCAGGACACAATAACCTCCAGTGCTTCAGCTGCTTGTCATTCCTACCTAACAGATAAAGACCGGCCTGTGAATCATTCCAGCCAGAGCTCAGCTAACAGTGCCGTTAAAGCCCTGACTCGTCACTGTGTCAAAGTTTGTAGATTGATTAAAGCTTATCCATGTTTCCAGTGAAAATGTACACGGTGGTGCAGAGTTTATTTTAATAGGCAGTGTTTAGATGAACTGAGTCTGTCTTATCTCAAGAGTGAGCGCTGTGACATGGCCAAGGTATCGTTGTCTGGTAACCGGGACTGAAATCAAAATTGTGGATATTCTCGGTTTTTACCATAATCTGCAGCTTAACCCTCTCGTGACTGTGGTGATTGAGCTTCAGCTTGCAAATGTAGGGTTTTTTTTTTCCTTTTACTGGTAAAGAGCAGTCTACAAAAAGACAGCTTATAATCACATGAAGCTTGCCGTTTGTGTTTTTTATCTCTTTGTTTAAATGTCTCATTGAGTCTTCTGTCACATATTCTGCTCTCTTGAGTGAAGAAAAAGAATGAAGCATAAACGGTATGTTCCAGTTCAGATTCTGCCTAATTCAAAACAGATTACTCTTGTTGACATACCACCTGTAGAAACTGGATGATGCATTTTTGTGAAATGCCAGAATGTAACACCGGGGCGAGTTTCTTTTGAGGTGTTGATTCACAGCGTTTGGCCTACAACTCCTGGGAGCTCAGCTTGCCTCCCCTCGAACGCTTCCTGAGACGCATCCACTTTCTTGTTTACATTTTAAACTGGTGTAGATCTTCTTTAAGCTCCCCCTCGGACGCCGTGTTTTGCCAGCATTATTCTAATGTGCAGTCAAAACAAATGTGACTGTGAATCACATTGTGCTTGTGGTACCAGCTTATTCAACCGGTTCAGCAGCAGCGGCAGTGTGACCGATGTGGCTTCACTCCTGTCATGCGTTAACAACCACATTTAGCCTGCAGTACACTGTCACTCTGCACAAGTCGAGACTCTAAGTATACCTCCGATGGAGGCATAATGATTCTCTGCAGTCGTAACCTTTTTTTCACTTTTTCATTTCAACAGAAAGATGGTATCTTTGCCTCATTGCTATAAGGCAGAAATGCAATCCTAACCAGCAAAGCCTGCGCTTGGATTTGTTGCATGAGATCCTCCAGATGTGCAGCCTCAAGAGCTTGTCCTGTCACCTCCTACTTAAAAAATCCTACTGCTTCTCTGAGAGTTACGGCCAAATGTGAGAGCGTTGTAGCTTTAACAGTTTTTCACAGGAGCTGCCGTGTTTTTTTGGCTCAAGCCGTTTTTACGCTTTATGCTTCAGTTTGCCAAAATCCTTTTAGAATAAGTCATGAACATTCTCTTTTATGCAAATCAACTTGTGACAAAACACATTGGGGAAAAATTAAGCCATCCATGTGTTGAATTATGAGTGACATACCTGCAGAAAACGCTGTTGATGCAATAGAAGTTTCAGGATCCGTCCATATCACTGTGTCAGTTAATTCAGGAAGACAGAAATTAGTCAGCACCAACATCCCGAGCCAATAGATCAAGGCCAATAAAACTATAAAAAGCAGAGATGATAACGTTCCATATGAATTAGAGAGATTGTTGTGATGTGTTTTTGTTGGATTGACTCATCAGATCTCCGCACTGTGCCTGAATAATGAAGTCTGAAGAAGTCTTAGAAGGCCTTTAAAACAGGCACAGGTCTGGGCTCTTTAACTGGCTTCATGTTGAAGATTTGAATTCCTGTTTAAAATCAACGTGTTAATTAGCCAGTAGGTTGGCGTCCCCGATATCAAAAATCCATGTCTGACAGCGTGTAAAATCCAGACACTAGCTGCAACATGAACGTGGGCAGATTTTTGCATAAAATCCCTTTGAATACCCCACTTGTTCGGCGCAGGAGCCAGTTTTGTCAACAGGGTGTTTAAATACCGTTGCGTTGCCATTATCACTGCTGGAGCAGAAAGCAACGCTGTATGTGAGATTATTGCAGTTACACAACCGGTTTCCATTTTAGTATTCCATGTTTCGGTGCGGGAGTGACTGACGTGGCGTGCCCTTGATGAGCAGTTTCCTGCTGCTTCCCATCAGTGGGATAGAAATGCAGCGTTCACGTGGCCGGTCATGCGAAGCCTGGCAAGAGCTGAGTTTTGAACAAGTGAAGATAAAAATCGCGGTCATAAAACGTAATTTCAACAACATGAAGCCGAGATATTTATCAGAGCTCTGACAGTTTGATACTTAGCAGCTGGGGTCGAGTGTTTGACCTCCATTTGCATTTCTATTAACAGTGTTCTGCTACAACAGCACTTAGTGTCTCCTCTGAGAAGCGGGACCATCTTTCTAAATCCAAACTATGAATTAACACATCAAACTCTAAACACTGAATGGCTCATTGATTTAAGCCTTGGGAAGCATTTTTCAGCGTGAACATGGAGCATTAATCACCGTCATGGTAGAAATACTGACATCTTGACCTACTCTTGACCTCCTCCTCATCAGATATACGACAAACATGTTCACAACTTACCCAAGACATCCGCAGCTCGCCTGATACCTGCCCTTGTGCTTTCCACCAACACTTCATGGAAACAAAGTCAAGCGGAAAGAGACCAAAACAAAGTGAGGAGGGCAGCATGCAGGTCAGGTGACCTCTGCACGCTGACAGATTAGTCTATGCTTCATTTCAGAGTTTAGTTCACCCTTAAAACTTTGCTCGGGCATACGTTCAGTTTAAGATGTGTAGAATATAAACAGGCCTTCATCTGGAAAGATGTGGAGGAAATGTGAGGCACTGGGTGGTTCTGAATATTTTGTGTAGTTTTCTTATTAAAAATGTCTGTGTTGACCTCTACTTTGAGTATCATAGAAAACAATCATGCCTGTCCCTCGACCAATCAGCTCAGTAAAGATCCGCCTTCACACACATTTACACACAGTGTTACTGAAGTTGTAGGTTTTACTTTGTGTTCTGTTTGTTTGCATTGCTTCCAGTCAGACGCAGCTAACGCATGCAGCAATACACAGAATGACTAGAGAGATAAGAGCAAAACGGGACTTCAAGGGTTAAGAATTGCTATAATTAGAAAAACAGATGGAGTTATTTATAGCAAAAGAAAAACAGAAAGAACTGAAATCCTCATCTTTTTAGAAAACCATCTCCCATAGTTTTCAAGTCCCAAATGACTTGTAGCTCCACAGCTGCTCCTGAAATAAAGCTACTAGCTCATGGTTGAAGGGAAAAAATGTTAGTTGAAATGATTCTTCACATGTACCTGTCAGATTATTGCATTAATCTTTGATTGAACTTTTAATTTGGCATTAATATGTGACAGCTGAGCAGCAACCAGGTGACATGATGCTAATAAGTCTGTTGATAACTGGTGAGTTGGTGGGTATTTAACCATTCAGAATATTGAAGGTGGTACCTTATTGAAACTCATTTCAGTTCTGTGGCCCCAGACCAGTAAACTGAGATTAGCCTTTACATTCCATCCTTTAGCCTGACAGTCTGCCCAGTTAATGGACTTTAACCAGAATGGACTCACAAAGTGGCACTACAATGACGTTAACCTGCTCCGGCCAGTCAGTTCATTCTTTAAGCCTCTCATCCTGTGAAGGAATTGGAGCTGCACAATATATTGTTTCAGCTTGAACCACGCGGTGTTTACATGTGAAAAAGATCTATTGCAGCATGAGCTTTTTCAAGTAGGGCCATTTGCCTCCAACATGTCATGCTGCTGCTCCTTTTTTCTGCCTGAGTGAGAAAGAAAACCTTGCAAAGGTTCATTTTTTTTTCTGTGACAAATTTACCAGAAACTAAGGTTCATCTCATGTGACACAACTCCTTCTGATTTATGTTTAAAAATAACTGTTTGCATACGATCACGGGCCGCATTACTTTAACTCATGTTATTGAAGTTGTTCAGCCTGTGCTGAGTTCATTTAGTGCAGCGCTCAATACTTCCTCTTGATCGGTGCGTGCAATATGCTTTCCTTGTCTCAGTGCTCACACGGGATTTTTTTTTTCATTTTTAATCCATCTGAGCCTTCTACATACTCGAATATCAAAGGAACCGCATGTGGAATTGATGGTGTTTTCACACTCATTAAACCAACAAGGGGTTCTAATTGTTCCTTGTGTGTTTGCCTGTCAACACAGTGTGTGGCTCATCTGTGTGCGTTTAATGGAAGTGCTCATGAGCATGTTTCTATCTCACCCCCCTTCACAATTTTGTGGTCATACATCTGAGAGCATATTTCCTGTTTTGCTATCAAATCTACTCTTTATTCTCTGATATACAGTGTGTGTGTGTGACAGCCACTCTGAACCATTAACACCAAACGTTACACTAGAAAAAGACAAAAATACGCATCTGCTTGTTAGTTGTGAAGTAGTAGTGAAGTACTGCTTGGTATGCGCAACTTTTTTTTTTTTTTTTCTAAACTCATTTACAGTTTGCTGAAAAACTCTGACGTGTCCCAGTAGGCCATAAATTTTTCATCCTGAAGAACTCGAGCAGCGTGTGGTTTCCACAGCGCTCGGCTGCAGGTCCAGCCTTGTGAGGCTAAATCCAGAGCAGATGAGCTGCTGCGTCTTCAGCACTGGTGTTTCAGTTTAGAATACGCTGCAGTGAATGGATGGTCTTATCGTACCCGGATCATGTGTTGATTGTAACGCGGTGAATCCCGGCATATGACTCTTTTTTTTTTTTTCTTTGTGATTATCTGTCACAAGATTGCAGAACCAGCATAGGAGCTCAGTGGAAATTCTGTCGTATAACGGTCATCTAATGGCATCTGTTCCTAATTGCAGTGCTTGGGAGTAATCATGCTTCCTGTGTCGGTAATTTGAGGACACACCATCATTTTTAAGATATTCAAAAGGTCAGTAATGAATCGTAACCCCTATAATCCCCTCTGCTTTTTGTTCTAGAGCCATAATAATTCCCTCTCAGTGGAGGCTTATGCACAGGAAGAGATACAGTGCTTCATCCGTAAGACACCAGGGCCTGTAGAGACAGTTAAGACCATTTTTGAATTATTTACTAAGCAACTAAAAGGATTTTTAGATCCAATTATTTATCCTGTGCTCCCACTGTATTTCCTTTTAACCCCAAGACTGTTTCTGTCTTATGTCCATGTGTGGTTATGAAGTGGAACGTTATTGCGTCAGTGATTCAGCATTCGGGGGGGAATGACTTTGGTTAATGCGGGGTCTCGTTTTACTGGTAGTTTCAGTCACATTTTGCTTGTGATTGTGAAAAGAATCATTTGTTTTGGAAGGAAAATAGTTTTACATCATCTGTCAGGGTAACGGTAACATTCGCTGCTTTGAGAAAGTGTCTGTGTGCTTTTAGCTTCATCTTTGGCGGCTTGTTTAATCAGAATTTTCTATCTGATCCCTCAGATACTCCCTTGTTCTTTGCTGTTGTTCACAGCTTCTCGACTTTAATGGAAATATTTTCCTTCGTTTGGTAAGCACCCTGAGGAATTTGTGCACTAATGCATCTGTATGCAAGAGGCAAAAATAGCTTCACATGAGGGAAAGCATCTCCGTGTCAGACTGTATCTAACAGGCCCAGCCATCTTCCCTCACAGGGGGATGAAGAAATAATAGGATTTTTTTCCTTTTCTTTTCACAAACACAATTTGCTGTGAAAGCTTTGAGAAAATATTCCAAAAATGTTCAAACGGAGACTGGACATTGTGGGTTTTTTTTTTTTTTTGTCTTTTACATGAGAGGCAAAAAAAATTCATGTTTTCTGATTTAAAGAGTTTTCTCCTCAGTGGTATGTAGTTAGCATTCTTGTCTCAGAATGAGAATCCCTAGTTCGAGTCCTGGCTTGTGGCCTTTCAGGGAGAACTCTTTTTTTTTTTCTCTCCCTGTGCACATGGACATTTTTTTTCTCCAGTTTCCTCCCCCTCAATCCTAAATTGGATAAAATGGTAAGAGGTGTACGTAATCATCAGTTATCCTGACCTGGACTCCAAGAGACCTTTTTTTCCTTTCCTGCAGACTTAATTCTAGCAGCGTTATGAGATTATTACTGGCTGATGTGGCTTTGACAAACTGGAGTATGGCAGCAAATTTGACAGCACCACATCACTCTCCACTGAAGGGCATTTGGGATTAAAAACTAGGCAGATGAAAGTTGTGGTGACTTGCTGTGGCTACCCCTGTAAAAAAAGAAAAAAATGAGTAGTCAACAGAGAGCCATCCTGTATATTATCTAAGTTTGCCTATTGGAGATCGATACAGAAGCCAGAAGAATCAACTGGTTGTTGTCATCTAACAGACCCATTGCTAAAGATGTTGATGGGTTATAGAAGAGAAATACTTTTATTAATCCATGAGGGAAATTCTTACAGCATAGCTTCATGGAACATGGCGCATGGAAATATTCCCCGGGGCCTTAATTAGGCAAAGATACACTTGAAGATTGATGGATGGACACCATGCTCGTGTCTGTATGCTCGCTGTCGAGCTGCCGCCACCGGCCGGTCAACTTGGCACACAGGCTGTGAATAGACAGATTTCCAAACATCTGCTCACCAACACTGGTGCTGCTCACCAGCTCAGTTAATGTCTGGTTACTAGAACACAAACGGAAAAGGATACATAATGTGAATTTACTTGCATTCTAGTTTTGTAGTCTCCATGAGGTTGCTAGGCAACCGGCGCAGACATCAGGATGTTGCTGCACCTGGCCGAGAGATAATCCGTGTTTCTTACACTTCAGTCTTTCATTAAACAAATGAAGCTCGGTATGTTAATGAGTGATCTTTGGAAGCGCAAGTGGGTGGATTTCATTAGGTTTTAACAAAGCCAAAATAGCTAGATCTTGCTTTTCTGTATAATTGCTTGCTGTAGTTTAAGTTTAAAGCTGTCATTGTAAACTATATATATATGTCCCTCCATTCATCCGTAATGCCTACTTTATCCATCTTAGAGTCTGAAGCGCGATCCCAGCGAAAAACTGTCAAAAAGCAGGGCAGACCTTGAATAGTGTGCTGGCCAGTCTCAAGGCCACCAACAAAAGATTACAATCACTCTTGCACTTACAACTGCAGGCAATTTAGAATCACCAATTCGACAGAGCCGACAAGCATATTTCTGGATTGAATGGAAAAGTATGAGAATCTGGAAGTTGAAAAGGTTAGAGCAGCATGCAGTCTGATACAACATACATGTGCACTAGAAAAAATTGAGACTTAGGGATGTGTATGGTTCTGTCATGGCTTTCTTCTCGGTTTCACTCCAACAAGTTTGATTATGTGTGTGTAGTTTTGCTCACCCTCTTCCAGCACACACCACTCGGAGGGGGGAAATGTGAGCCGGGCCATGTGTCACGTTAACAACAACACATAGAAGCTTTTTATCTCCTTCCCCTGCAGTTTGATATTCAGTCTGCCCTTTCATTGCGGAATCCTTTGAGATTCGATACCTCGGAAAATTGGCATTAACGCAAAAAAAAAAGTGTGTTAACAAGTGGCGTCGGTACGGTTACACTCGCATATTGAGTTGGCGCTGAGCAGCGGCCGGTGGTCTGGCCTGCAGAGTTCAGTTGCATAAGTACTTCATCAGCTGTCAACACCAGTGGAACATTTTCACTACGTGTGAAGCTCATCGTGAATTTTTTGGGCCGCGCCTGAGTGTGAGACCTCCCCATGCCTCTCCCCGCGTCGTGGGGTAATTCCTGCCCCGTTACATAACGCCGCTCAATAAGAGAGTCTGCCCCGTAACTGCTCTTCTTGTGTCTGCTCCTCTCACCCAGCAGCACTGGAAAGCCTTTGTTTTGACCTCATGGATTCATTGAATATTTGGCTATTTGGTGTCAGAACGTTGAGTAAAATGAAAAACACAACCCAGCATGGTTATTAAAGTCAAGATAGCCTCGATCAACAGATGCCGGCACAACTTGAATACAATACAATACAAACGAAAAGTTATTGTTTTACACAATTTAGTAAGTGATATCTGATGTTTGTTTCGAACTGCAGATCTGGGATGGCTTTTGTCTGACTTAAAAGAAAAAGTACTTTCCTTGGTGTTAACAAAACTTTAGCAACTCCTCTGAAGCTGTGCTCAGTGAATTCCTTGGAAAACAAGCAATCAATGGACATAACTATTACGTACACATTTTATACCAATTTTTGAATCTGGTTAGTTGTTTTGGTTTGTGTGTTTAGGAGAGTAATGCAATCAACACTGAAAGAGCGACTCTCTCAGTAAAAGTGACCTCCTGCTATGAATACTCTGCTTTCTGAGGCCTGAAAAGGCTTTTAAAGAGGCAGAATGATTCTTAACTTGTATTATGTAGGACTACATACAGAGAAGTGCAGCTTAGGCACGTTAATTAAGACATTCACAGGCCGTTCAGCGTCAACAGTTTTCCTGGATAGCATATACATTTGCGTAACCTCAGAACCTTTCAGGTATCTGGTTGTAGCGCTGGTGTAAATCACAGTAGCAGCGTGGCAGGGCCTCGGCTCCGCCCCACCTGTAACATCTCGCCGCTGCTTGCGGAAAGAGGCCGGCATCCGCTCTCCTCCACCACCACGTCACTGTACAGTGTGCCACTGCATTTCTGGACGGCTGCCACAGGTTGTTTATAGCTTAGCCGGGGTCAGTTTGACAGCTCTAATAACCCTGACCGCTCTCACTGTCTAATCCATAAAAGGCTTTGCTGTCAAAGCCGAGAAAGACTGTCGCTCTGTGTGACGAGTACGTAAGGTGTATTGTGTGCGTCTGCCTGTTTGATTCGCCGTTGAGTTAGATAAGTAATATTATGTAATGAGAACTGTCATCACAGTTTGTGTTTTTGTGCTCCGAAACCCACGCGAGCAGAGTTTTGAATGAACCAAGGATGCTAAAAATAAGAAGTCCTAATATTTGTTTTATTAGAATGTGCTGCACTATTTTTACTCCGCACATCTGATTCAAAATGAATGAGTCATCAAGCTGCACCGAAACCTGAAATGAGCTATTCCTTCTGGAAACATCCAAAAACATAAAATATGTGTGTCAAACGTGGCCTGAATGCTAAAACTAAGTCTGCGCTGGCCTGGTGGATGACCTTACACACAGCGCTTGGGCTGTATGAAATTAGGGTTTTATGCTTTGAGAGTAGTTCAGGATAACAGTGCTTTTATATGCAGATCCCTGACTTGGGAGCAGAATTCTTTTCAGTTTTTCACTATGCGTATCTTGACCAAGTTAGCATTATATTGTGATAATATGTTTGTGCAGACCTATATAACACTTTTTTTTCTTCAGTGAACTGAAACAAGACAAGACCTCTGCAGTTTTTCGTGTTTATAGGTTAATATAAGAGCTTATTGTTTCAATTCACGTCCATCTGAGTCAAAGTTTCTAGAGGTGGTGGCTTTCTGCTTGCACCAAGTGGGAGTTCTGGGTGGTAGAATTGGAAGAAAAACGGGATAAGGCACTTAGCAAATAAGCCCAGGTTGAGCTAGGCCAACCCAAACTATAAATGCCACCAAAGATCAGGTCTTAAAAGTAGAGCCTGCTAGCTTCATGCTAGCATAATCTCATAATTTAACAGAAGCGACCCACTCTTGATCAGATTTGGCTGTGTGAGGCTTATGAACCAAAATGAGTTTGACAGAACTGATTCAGGACATTTTGTCCTCCAGGATCAGGGAATCACAGAGCTGTAGATGCCGCCTCTCAGAGTTTCATTTGTGAACTTATTCACAGTGGATGTAAGTCATTTTCTTCAGTTGCTGCTGTATTGTAGCGGGTCTTCATTGTGTGTGTTTCCAGATGCCCCCTCCACCGAGCAGCAGGAGCTGTTCACGCAGAAGCTCCAGCAGTGCTGCATGCTCTTCGACTTCTTCGACTCGGTGACGGACCTGAAAAGCAAGGAGATCAAGAGGGCCACGCTCAACGAGCTGGTGGACTACGTTTCCACCAACAGGGGCGTCCTGGTGGAGTCCACGTACCCAGAGATCACTAATATGGTGAGGATGAGCACGGGCAGCCTTTCCTCCTGCTTCTCCAGGTTTCTTTAAGCAACTCAGCTGCTCTGTGTCCTGCGCTCGTGAGCAGGATTAAAAAAATGGAGGCTGATCTCGTGTCTAGACAGTGTGTGTCATGTCAGCAACACGTGGGGTGCATGTTACTCTCCTCATGTCAAAAGAAAAAAAAACACACAGGACACATGTGAAGCACAGAGGCCACATTGTGAACACAGGAAGAGCCTAATATTGTTGGATTAATTGAATCACGAGCCTTTAGCCTCACACTGCACATTCTCTCTCATAATGATTAAATCTGAGGGGACTGCGGGTTTTGTGATTCTTGCGTTGTCTTTAGATTGGAATTGAAGCTGTAAGTTGGAACATTTACTCTCATATAGTGGCTTATAAAGTGCAGGACTGGCGGAAGAGAGCTGTGGAGGGGGGTCACAGCAACTCATTAACCTATTGAACCACACATTTTATAGCTCGGTTTATGATTTGTGAGATAAGAGTTTTGAGGAAACCGTAAGTCCAACGGCCCTGACAGTTGTAGACTATGGATATAGAAACTTCTAACTAGCTCAGTGGTTTCCTTTGCATTTTGATCCTCACATATTTTATAATATGGAAAATGTTAGAAATGCCACCATTCAACCGAAAACTGTAGCTCAGTGTGAAACACCGTCTCCAGCCACAGTCAGTCGGTAAACCTCCAAAATGTTAAAAATGGATACAGCTGTAGACGATGGACGCGGTCTGAGGCATCGATCGGATTCCAGCTTGCTACGAGCAGAAGGCAGGGGAGAGCCTCAGCATGCCTCTTGCGATCAGCAGCGTGTGATTAATGTAATGTAATGAGGCGTCGTCTGCAGGTAAACATCAATGAGCGTCACGCGCGTCAGGGTCCAGTTTGATTAACTGGCCTGTTACACAACCGCGTGTCTTGACGACCGATGCAGTGCCGCGCACCGCGTCTGCGGCCTTCATGGTATAGATGGGTGTTGAGAGCAGGTGCCCTGCGCAGCCTAGATTCCTCCCACAGACCAGTAATGACTCATGTGCAGCATTTAGAACACAACAGTCAGGCCTGTAGTCAGGGCTGCAGTGATTCACTCCACACTGCAGATTATCATGATGGATCCCAGCAAAGCACATCCACAGCTGAGTCAAGGAGTCCTCCGATTACTAATGGACTGTAGGCAGTAATTCATGTCTGCCTTGCAACCATTGATTTAGGATGTGGTTTTGTCACTTGGTATTGACCTGCTGGTGCTGTATGCTCGAATTTAATCGCTCTCTTAAAGTACCTGAACTTGTATTTGGGAGCAAAAGGAGTTTGGATGTTGTTACTTTTTTAGATTATACTCTTGCATGAAGTCATACACTTCAAATAAATGCCTGTGACAGTTTAACTTCATCAGTTTTATGACCTGCGATGGTGTAGAAATGTGACTCCGGCCGTCATCAGTGGTCTTTGTTCATAACTTTGTTTCCCCGTGCTGTGTGTTAAAGAGGAACATGAGTGAAGCTTAGCAGAAATCCCGCTTTAGGGGGAAGCGTCGGCACTACAGACAGGCCGCTGAATGAGGTTAGACAAATAGCAGCTGCACTTTGAGAAAGCTGGCTTGATAATAGCTCTCCCCGATACTCCATGCTTGGCATCACATGATAATGAAGAGGTGAGCGTTTAAAGTGCTGCCCGTTATTCTGCCGCAGTGAGGACGCCTTTGATCACCGAGGTTGTGTTAGGAGTACAAACACCGAGGTTTCTCATCTTCATGAAAGGGAGGTTTTGCCTCTTTCGCCAACGTTATAATTAGTGTTACTGGCACATTATGGAAAATCACTCCTGTCAGTCGGCTTGTAATGAATTCTTTCAATTCTGTGCCAGGGGATAAGTGGAGAGACTGCAGGTTTTCACTGACACAAGCACCCATGAGACACTCATTACCCCCCCCCTGCTTATTTAAATAAAATAGAATTCCCACCTTTTTTCCCCCTTTGTAGCACCACTGGATGCAACGATGGCTCTGTCCTGCCCCTCGTTTTTCCTTTTCTCTCACTGTAAGACTAGTCCGTCACAGCACCACAGCTTCTGGGTTAGGGTTAGCGCCAAAACAGCCCATTTCAATCCTCCTACATCACTTTCACCCACAAATTGTTTTCTTTTCTTTTTTTTTTCCTTCCATAGAAGGCCTCTCGTATGTGTCTCTTGTCATTCTCTCAGCATGTTCGTCTGGTTGAGGCCTCCTGCAGTTATTCTGTGGGAGAGTTAGAGAGGATTATCCGGAATAACTAATCACATCATGCGTGTCTGCAAAGGCCTGCTGGATGAAAGTTGTAACTGGAGAAAAAAAAAACTTTGCAGTGACCTTTCACCTGTCGCCTTTGATTGGCTGAGTGACCATATTTGGTCTTCTGCACATTTCTTTCATGCAAATAAAGTTAATCACAGTCAGAGCAAACATGCCAACACATTTTAATGCTTAACATATACACAGAGTGAAACCTTTAATCAGTCCTCAGAACGTTTCCAAAACTCACACAGGCACGTTTCACTAAGGAGGTGATCAGTTCGCTTCCCAGTACAGTATGAACTCCCTGAAGCCCTTAAACCTCAAATTTAATTACGCAGAAGTGGATTATGTGAGGTTATTGTTGTGACAAGCTATTGTTGTCTTCAGTGGGTCAACATGGAAATATCGTATATAATGTTCCTATGCCTCATAACAGCTCAGAGTACGGCTCCTTCAGGTTCCAGCCGTTGTACGGAGTGCCCTATAAGAGGTTAAGCGTGTGGCTGGATATCTCCTCTGGCATCCCAGCGTGTAATCTGAGCCGTCTGGTTCCAGCTTAACCACTCATGTGCCTCACATCAGGGAAAGTTAGAGTAAGTTATCCATCCATCTCTGTCTCGGCGAACACACGCCTTGCAGACAGTGTGAGGCCAGTGGCGAGATTGCCGGGCCGTTTCGGAGTGCGCGGGGAGAGAGTGAACATGACTAACGGAGTAAAGTGCTTCAAGACTGCAGAAAGCAGGGCAAAGGTCATCGTATAGGTGGAGGTTCAAATACATTGACGCATTGTCTCATAAGGTCTCCATAATTATTTCCAAATTGGTATACGTAGAGGAAGAACACCAGATGATGCCACATAGTGTCTCTTATATATTAATTTTAAACAAAAGATTTAGTCCAGCATCAGTGTGTTTAATAAAGCAGTAAGATCTGTAGGTGAAACTGTAGTGTGTTCATAGTTGATTCTGAGGGTTCAGTGATTTTTGTGTGTTTTGTCACAAAGACACGACACAGAATCAGTAATTTACTGAATCGGCATTCTCCTGAAAGACTCCTGGTTTTGTTCCAACTAAAGCTTTGACTCTCGCAGCTTTTGCTTTTTGTGTATTTTTTTTTTATTTTTTTGGCTGTGAACGAGTTTGAGCAATACGATTGCCAGATGGTGTTGTCAGACGATGTTGCACGAGCACGAAAGATCACTCTTTTGTTTTGTTCCTCCGTAACTATATACTGACAGGCAAATTCATTTTGCATTTAATGGCACTTTTCCGCTGCGCTCAATCCATCCGTTGGGAGCAGTTTGGGGCTCAGTGTCTTGCTCAAGGACTCTTCAACATTTCGGGAAAGGGAAATGAGAAACTGAACCTGCAACCTTTGCTTCTGCCCACCGAGTAGAAAGTGTGTGGTTGTTACTGTTTGACTGAAGACTGGATTTTGCTTTTTGTCTTCGGCTGTGAATGAGTTTGAACTCCTATTATTTCCAGATGGTGTTTTCATCAGCTGTGGAACAGCTGCTCTGCAGCGGCAGACTCCAGGAAGGACCAGAGCAGGCAAATAACAGCTCGCCACAGTTAACAGCGGTGGTCTGAAGGGCTCATTCATCCTTAAAGAGGATGGGAAACAGGAGCATGAGACCGAGCTTCCTCTCATTCCTTTCAGCTAATAGAGATAAGACCAAAATAGTCATGTGAAAATGTAATCATGTCTCGGCAGACTCAACATTGGCACCCGTTAGTTATTGGAGACAGATGTGAAACCTCACAATTCAACCTCCAGTGTCTGTGGAGGAGTTCAGGGGAATCGGTGCAGCAGGTAACGATTTGCACGCCTGTCTTTTGAACTCACGAAGAAACTTTATTAGAGGATTTTAACACGCTGAGACAGGGTGTCTGAAACGATTGAGGAGACTTTTATTTCAGGAATTTTCACTTTCCCAAAACGCTTTCATTCAGTGATTTTTCTGAAGGGTCAGAGAGTCTCTGTCAAACCTCTACAAGTGTTGAAATGATAACATTTATGTGTAATTGGTCGAGATTACAACGATGAGGAGGTTTTACTTCAAGAGTCCAGACACTGAACAACTGACTTTAGCTTTTAGTCGCATTCGTATTCTTATAATCCAAAGTATACAGCATGAAGCATTCATTCATCCTCTCTACTGTTTATCTGAGGGCTGCTTTATGATCCCAGCTTGTTCTTGGTAAAAGTGGGATGCATATATATGTCGATATATAGTGTATTTTTAAGCATCCTGAACAGGTTTTGCTCATTTGCTCTCATGTTCGGACGTCTCAAAACGTCTTTCTGTGGATTCCTCAACCTGTGAGGTTTAAAACATTCTTTTTCCGCTTTCCTCTCTCCCATTAGTGTCACTTTGGATTTCCCAGTTGTCAGCAGTTAATTTGATGTTGTGTTTATCACTTCAGCAGGAGACATCCAATCACATAACGCTTGCTTTTCCAGCTCTGTGTTTGTGTGTGTTTAAAAAACAAAGCGAGATGGAGGTGGCACTGACCTGTCTGCAATGATTGTCTTTGGTACAGAATTTAAATGAGGGGTTGTGACAGATGTAGAATCGGTAATGGTTTTATCAGCCACCTCTGCTGATCTGAATTAAACAAACGAGGTGCTTCTCATTCCCGTTAGTGACTCGTCAGCGATGCCGCGGTGCGCACGTCGTCACAGTGACTCTCCGGAGGTTTACTGCCCATCATTAAATCACAAGGAAACTTTAATGGCTGCTTATCACAGAAAGCTCAAACAGTGGACAAGAGAGGCTTCGGTAAAGATCAACACATTGTTTAAATATAGTCACGTGTAAATAAAAAATAAATAAAAGTGAGGGAACCTTTTTGTCAGAGATTTCAGCTTGTATCTTTAAGATGTCTTTTGTTGTTGTTGTTGTTTCAGATCAGCACCAATATTTTTCGGTCTCTGCCACCAAGCGACAATCCAGATTTTGACCCAGAAGAGGACGAACCCACTCTGGAGGCTGCGTGGCCTCACATTCAAGTAAGAACACACACACACACACACACACACACACACTGGCCTGCAAAATGATCGGATCTAGTTGGGAAAAGTTGCATGGAAAAACCAAAGGAAAAAAATAAAAAGACCTCTTGTTTCAATTTGGCCTCAATTAAAAGAAATGCCTCAATTGCTGAAACACGATCAACCATATGATGAGTTTTTTAAGGACATCCACTTTAGTTTCTCATTTTTGTTTTTCCTGTAAAAAGCAGCTTCCTAATTATTATCTTTTTGCAGCTCAGGCTGTGTTGAGATCAAACAGGGCAGGACGTGGCCCACAGACCAAATGGTCTGACACCCCTGCTGTAGCTTTTCCTTAAAATTTGCTGCAACATCAGCACAAATTTCATCTTATTAATGTTTCTTCTTTTCTTTTTCAGCTGGTTTACGAGTTTCTGCTGCGATTTTTAGAGAATCCAGATTTCCAACCCAGCATTGCAAAAAGATACATCGATCAGAAGTTTGTCCTGCAGGTATGTGTGTTTCCTGCCATGTACACAAGCGAGCTTACCTCTCAGCTGTACTTCCACTCCATCAGGTAGAATCTGATGTGGTCAGCTCTTTATTTACAAACATTGATCTGTCACATTTCCGCTGTATTCTTAGTTTTTGAGCTGGTTCAGAGTCATGTTTGAACCTGGGATCTCCTCCCCACCAACATTTTCATTTTCGAAAAACTAGTTCACCTCTTCAGTCGTAGCTGCAGCTCTTGTGCTTTCAGTGGTTGATGGCAGTTGGCCAAACGACTAGACTTCGCGAGTGTGGTGAATACTACGATAATTGTGCTTTGGAAGTTGACCGGCCCTCAGCGCGGCGCTCCCGATGAGTCAAACCTTCGTGACGCTCTCGCCCGGATCCGTCTGTCCTGGCTCGGCACCCACCTACTGCAGGAATTCCCCAGTTCCCGCAAAGCAGCGGCTAACGGGGACCGCAGGGCCAGGAATGTTGGCAAGGCCACATCTGAGGTGCCTGCTCCGACTTTCCATGATGTGAGCGTGTCGTTCGGGAGCTTTAAAAATAGCTGCCTGCTGTTTACTCTTCAGAAGGAAAGCGGTGGAGCGCGGTCGGGGAAGAAAGAAGGACTTGGAGGTTTTGGTGGCCGTGGACGTAGGAGAGGAAATCCTGCGGATCGTTTAAGCTCACTTATGACATGCAGAGCACAGAGATGGGACGTTACAGGTCTCCCTGGGACGTTCACATCCCACAAAGCGGTCAGGGCATTCAGCATTCAGTGGTTCCTCAAGAGCATTTCCAAAGTGGAGAAGACTTTTACATCACTTCGATCAGTGCTAGAACATCTGTACACAACACAAGACAAGTATTCTGGCCCACTGTTGGGCAGCGTTCACACTGCAGTTACAAGCACCCCAATGTCAACGGTTTTGCCCAGAAATCTACCAGATTCTTTCAGAACTTTCTGAGCAGCACAAAGTTTTTGTCATGAAATGCAGCAATTCAGACTGAGGATAACTTTCAGACTGAGGGTAACATGTGAAACTGGCTGGGATCCATTTTTAAAACGGTGTCTTTCTTTTCTCTCAGTCCTGATACGGGGAAGGAGTTGAGCTGTTTTCGCAGGGTATGCACAGACCCCTGGGAACAGCTGGCTGAAGTTCACAAAACCAAAAGATTGTTCTCTTTCCCAAATATTTCAGAAAAGATGGAATTGAGTCAGACTTATTGATCTTTAGTCACATTTAAAAACTCTTTCCTAAAGTGTTGCTTAAGAATTCCAGGGATAGACAGCAGCTTAATTCAAGCATGGAATTTAAATACCTTTAAAGTTTCAAAAGTCTTACAGGTTTTCTCTTCTTACTTTTATTCATCTCTTTACATTTGCAAAAACACCCCCACACGTATATAAGCAAATGGCAGTCTTTTTTGCTTGCCATTCATTTAGCATGTTAACGTCAACGTTAGCGTGTTTGGTGCCGAGTTCCTATCTAAGGAATCACCGGGATATAAAACCGGTGATATTGTGGTCAAGCTGAGGGCCGCCGCTGACCACCAATAAAGACATCGAGCCAGAAAACAAATGAACATCACATTAAAATCAAAGTCTATGTCCACGCATCGGGAGTACAGTCTGCCGCTGGCTTCATGCTCACTCAGTGACATTGTCTCCAGCCAGTGTCAGAGAAAGCCTGAGGTTTTATACACAAATAGAAAACTGCTGTTTGACTTCAGCCGTCACCGCGAAGGTTCACAGCAGACTGCGCTGATCTGAATATTGAACGACGTACATCATAAGTGACCTCTGTTTACAGTCCTTACGTGTTGAATGCGGGCCAAACTATACGAGTTTTCTTTCTAAAATAACAATAAAACATTTAAATTAAAACATCTTTAACAGTTTATCCATTAGCTGACAATTTAAGACCAAACACTCATTTATCAGCCACCATTTGCCTGATTATTTCCACTAATCATCAAAATCCATCTAAATATATACGATCGTAAACAGACGAGGCATTTTCTATCAGAGTTGTGTTTTTTTTACGCTTAAATAAGCAATTAATCGTTATTTTTGTCAATATCCAGCTGGACATAGCACGCATATTCATTTGTTCGTCACTCAAAGTGAAAATAGTCCTTTTGTCTTCCGTCTGGCGCCGGCTCCTGAGAAAGCTGAGGTCCTGCTGTGCCTTGTTTTGATGGAATATTGATGTTTCCTCAGGCGTGTCTGAATTATTCTGTGGTGCAGCTTTCATAACAAAGTCCGGCCCGGTGTCCCATTTCGCCGCCATTGATCAACCTCTGTGAGAGCCGAGGGATCAGAAACAAATGGTGATTAATTTTCTGTCCATCAACTAATTGCTTCAGCCCTAATTCTGATTTGACCCCTCAGGGGTTGCTTCCTAAAGCGTTTTAGATTCAGACGTATCGATAAAAACATCCATAATTGTTGAATTGAACCGCTCGGTTATGTTCCATAGTTACAGTAATCCCATCAACAGTTGGCCGGCGACGCAAGAAATCAAGCAAAAACATGCAATTTGAAGTTATTTCATCACTTTGACGTATAAATCCTGTAAATCAAATATTGTTCGTGAAGCCACCATGCACATTAGTTTACATCGCTGCACACATTGTCCTGGTTCCTCTGAAGAGATTACGCTCCCTTTTCACCTTTGACCACCTCGGTGTTCCACAGTCTGTGGCCAGTCTGCGGTCCCTCCTCCACTAACAAGTGCTGTCAACAGATTTATCAAACGGCGTATTGTGTATGTACTGATAAGGAAGCGTAGCCGGGGTTTCACATCGACACAATTGCCATGGTAACCGCTGACCGCTGTCACTAGTTGCTGCGAGTTACAGCAGATGTTGATGCTTGTTTTACGGTACTTGTTCATTTTTCTGGCAGCTTGAGAGTTTATTGAAAGTTCATAGTTGATTTGCAGAGTGGCTTCATTGAAAAGCAATGAAAAGTCTGGTTCTTCACTGAGCCTTCCTGGAGACTACTGTTCATCAAATCAAAATTTCGCCATGCCAACACTTGTTTACGGAAGCTCCTCTATTATGCTGCTGTCGTGACTGAGCGCTGCTCCTCCTGCCTGCTCTAATGAGATATTAATCAATGAATAAGATTGGAGCAGTTATCGTTATGATCCTCCCGCAGCTCAATAAGCCCGATGGCCGCTGTGTGTTTGGCCGCTGTTGGACAGAGACACAAAGCAAACGCTGGGCTTACTGATCGGACCTTTCAGCGGCGCTTACTCCCAATTTTAATCACAATCGATCTGAATGTGGACGCCGACTTAAATCCGACGTAAGCTTCCTCCCCCCACGCCGGGATAACAAAGCGTGGGAGCACTTGAAAATCATGGAAAGCTGTCAGCTTTACGGCCCTGGAGGAAATAAATAGTTGATATAATAAACGCGGAGAGAGCAACTGGTGGCACCGTTTAACGATACCCGATTGAGTGTGAATCACGATGCGCAGTAACAGGATGAAACCCTTTCCCCGACTATAAGCAGGGTTAAAAATAGACCGCCGGGCCCGTCACCAAGGTGCCGCTGACATGCTTGTGGAAGACGAGCGCCGCAGCCGGAAGCTGTTCGGAGCCTGAAAGCACTCTCTTTGAACTCGGTGGCACCGGCTCCGCTGCCCGCAACGCTACTGTAACAATGACTCATCGCACGAGAATACAAATAGCTGCCGAACGCCGAGCGTTTCACATCTGTGTACAGTATCCAGCGATCAGGCACGCGTCCCACGTGCCTCTTAGATAAGATGCTGCAAGTTGGTTTTGACATGGCGTCATTATCTGCCATCACATTTCACATCAAAACTCTGTTTTTATTTTTTGCTTTAATCAAAGGATTCAAAGGTGTGTATTTACGACGGGACTCAATAAGGGACAGTTTCACATGAAACCTAACCAGAAAAGAAATAAAGTGATATGAAAGGTAACTAGTAGAACTCCTGTCATTATCATCTCAATCGTTTGAACATTGAAAGCTAGAAAGAGAGACGAGTGAGAAGATCACCGTTGATCAGATTGCTTGTAGTCTGTCGGAGAAATTCTGGAAGCCAATTTTCACTACCTGGAAAAGCCTTTTGAATAATGTCTTCTTTCCATTTGCTGCTTTTGTAATGGAAAGGTGAATCTCCTTCAGTCTTTTTTATCATATATTCAAAGATCCTCTATGGAGGCAGAGATTGATCACATGTTTTATATAATAGAAGGCTCCAACGCCTGATGAGCACAGAACATCTCAGTTGGTCAAAGCACATCACAGAACAGTGCAGGAAGGGGGATGTTTAAAGATCGTCATGATGTAAAGATCACATCCTCGTAGTCTTAAGTTCCCTCGGTGAATTAGACTTACTGTTTTCTTTTGTCTGTTACTTTGGCTTCAAATATTAATGCTTTTGTTTGCGTGCGACAGCTTCCACCAGTGGAAGTGTAGTATTGGTTTCATTAAGTAACAAAACACAACAGAGCGATGTTGAACTGCATCAGGGTCTGTCCTGAGCTCAGCAGATGATTGGTTTATCGATCCTCTCTCAGTCTCTGTATTATTAATAAAAGCACATCACAGCACAGCATAGGAAGGAATGAGCAACAAATCCGTTGACAGTGTGTATTGAAAGGTTTGAATCACCTGGAATAAAGGTCAAACTGTTCTGTATCCGCCAGATCTCAGGGGACGTGTGATTAAAAGTTCATCAGTCAGTAGAAGTGGTGAGTCACCGCGAGTGCAGTCGAGATGAAGGAGGACTGAGAGCTTCGTTTTCTCCCCGCAGCTGCTGGAGCTGTTCGACAGCGAGGACCCGAGGGAGAGGGACTTCCTGAAGACCATCCTCCATCGGATTTACGGAAAGTTCCTGGGGTTGCGAGCCTTCATAAGGAAGCAGATCAACAATATTTTCCTGCGGTGAGTTAACAACACTCAAGAAACATCTGATCTTAATTCACCCAATACCTTTTTTTGTTTTTCACTAAATTTGAGACTCAGATTAAAACTTTGAGAGAGATGTAGTTCGATTTGTTTCGTGCTGTGATTCATGATCAGGTGGAAGAATAGAAAATCAAAAGGTAATCAGACAGTATTATGAGAGCTGTCATCCCGAGAGCTGTGCTGCTTTCAGAAGCCTCTGTTTGATTCCTGTGGGTTTTTTTTCTTTTAAATTTTATCTCTGAGTTGCTCCGACTTCATTGTTAATAAGAGGTCAACTATTTCAAAATGATGCACTGGAGGCAGCAAGTTCAGAGTGAAATGAAGGATCGTCTTTCACAAGGTCAAGGACTGAACATTCAACTCAACCAGATGAACGAGCTGCAGATTTACAGATCTGGAAGTTGTACACGGAAGCAAACAAGACCCACAACTACAAAATGTGTTCTGCTTCAAGAATGAGAAATTGTGGAGGAAAATACACAAATGAATCAATGTGTGTTTTGAGGTGGTGTGACTCATTTGAGGATTGAATGAAATCCCTGCTGAGGTTTGAAGATGTTTTTGAAATTCAATTCACATTTTAGGTGAGAAAGTACCTTTGGGTCGCCATTATTGATCATATTTATGCGGCGTGAGTCAGTGATCATTAAAATCTGTTCGTTCACCTGCTTGAATGTCTCAAAAAGCTGGGACACTTTCCAAATTTCATAAACCAATATTTGAATTTTAGAAGAGGGATGTTGTCACCTTGGAGTCAGGTGAAGGATTCCAGCAGCTCAGCAGCCGTTTGGCCTCGTGTCTTTTTTTCATTTCATTTCATTTCACGTGTCAGATATTTTGTGCGTGTCTGTTTGGAGCATCAGGCATGTAGACTTTTTGCACACTCCTCTATTGTGAAACCCTGCTGGTGGAAGGAATGCAGCTCGTCTTGCTGAGACATTCGATTCCTTCCTTGAAAGGTTTTTCTGAAAATGAGTTCTAAAAGCTCCGTGTGCTTCCCATTAGAGACGGCAGTTTTATAGATCATGGTAATATTTGGGCTTTTGTTTTGTGTGCTGCAGCTTTAAGTTACATTTATACATTTGACAGTGAGCTTTGTTGACAAACAGTGATTTGACTGGACTCCTGAGCACATTCCTGATTTCCAGAAATGCAGAACATCCACTTTTGGTCTTTGCTCCTTGTGCACCGAAATTCTTCAGCAGATCTTATGCCTTGTAGTTTATTCCCGAGCAATCTTCTTAAATTGCTCCACAGGTTTTTAATATGGTTTAAGTTTCTGATGAGGCTGTGCTCCTTTATTCCCAGAGGAAGTACTGACCTGTTGACCTGCCTGGTTTCTCAAATGCTCCTGCAGTTGTTAGAAATGTGTGAAATTGACCATTTCTGCCTTCTTTGTCCCCGTCCCAGATTGTGTTTATGTGACTTGAGAATCCTTCGAGGATCCTTTTGGAGAGTGGGGGTGGGAAAAAGAAAACAGCAGGCCTCCACTGCGTCCACTGCCTTTCTGTCTCTATTTAAATTCTATTTAGAATCTGGATTGTCTTTCAGTTGATTACAGTTTGATCAAATGTATTAATAAATGTACATAGTTAATAACTCCGATTGACTTCTCGTCCTTCAAGCCAGAGCAGCGCAGCCAGACACGGCGGCAGCAGCCGCTCGCCGTGTCTTCGCCGTTGCTGCGTGACAATGAGCCTCAGATGATTGAAACAGGGGACACTTGATGTCGTTTCCAACAGGCAAGGTGGCAAAACGGGTGCACCCACTTTGACCATCTGCCACGGAGGATAAAAATAGGGCCGCGGCTGTCAGGCCCTGTCTGTACATACCGGTGGCTGCGCGGCGAGGTGGAGATGCGTTACCGAACAGACGGCATGACTGATGTATGGATCACTACGTTACATAACAGTATTTCAGTTAGCAGTTAAATATGTTTCCACTTAATTCCAAATGAAACCTGAATTAAACTTAGTCAACTAAAGAATTTGCTGGTCAAAAACTTGCAAGCGCTTTTTTGTTGTGTATCTATCTGGGTTTAAAGGGTTCTAGTCCTCTGCATGTGGCTCTTCACTCGGGCTGAATGGCAGCGTTTTGAAGTGAGCACGCTACCGGACACGGTCGGGATCAATTGTTCTGATCAGTGTGTTCTCCCGCCGGAGCAGTGGTGTGTTGTTTTTTTTTAATTCCGTTCGATGTGTTCCTGCAGGTTCGTCTACGAAACCGAACACTTCAACGGAGTCGCCGAGCTGCTGGAGATTCTGGGAAGGTGAGAGATGAAACATGATGTCTGTATGATGTGCATAAATGTGTTTTTACCCTCAGTTTAACTCTCGCTTTCTTGAAATGTTATGATCAGACTTCCCTTATTGTCTCTTTGGGGCTGTTTGAGCTGCAGAATTGCTCCAGATGTTCGCAGCAGATGTCTGGTTCAGCTCGTACTTCACTGCGTTAGAGTTCAGGCCGCTGCTTTGCCTCGTAACCCGACGGTTCTCCGCGGTCTGGTCTGTTTACAGTATCATCAACGGGTTCGCGCTGCCTCTGAAGGCAGAGCACAAGCAGTTCCTGATGAAGGTGCTCATCCCGCTGCACACAGCCAAAGGACTGGCTCTGTTCCACGCACAGGTAGGAGAACGCCGCCGCTCGCATGAGAACAACACACATTCTGCGGTAAATGACTTCTTACCATGTGAAGAACTGGAATATGCAGCAGTGGAGTCTCAGCTGGATTGAAAGTACTGTTAATGCTATATTGTAGCACCTTCTAGTGGCAAGACATGGGAAATGCCCGCACTTATTGATTTTTCATGTTGCTGTCCATGCAAGTCACCACTGTGACAATTAAAAGGATAATCACATTTATTTGATTTATTGTATAATAATGTTATTTATGATCTATCTGCTGATTGTGGTTTTTAAGTATCAGCTGCATGAATGCAGCCTGAAACGCACGAAAACGCCCGCCGAGGTTTGTTGTGACACTACAGATCTGTGTGCTTCTTCTTCTCTGCCCCTCAGCTGGCCTACTGTGTGGTCCAGTTCCTGGAGAAGGATCCTACGCTCACAGAGCCGGTACGATTTATTCTCGTCCTCCCTCCTACTCAAAGCGCCAAGCCTTGAGCACTAAATTAGTTCCCACTGCAGAGACATTTGTAGAAACCGCCCACTCAGCGAAGCACCAGGGAGATGTGTGTGTGTTTTTTTTTTTTTCCCTCCTCACTCTCTCAAGAAAATGTTTCTCATCTCTGCAGGTGATCCGCGGTCTGCTGAAGTTCTGGCCTAAAACCTGCAGCCAGAAAGAGGTCGGCTATGAATAAAACACACACCTACGGAGCTGTTTGTTCGCTCTGGCTGGTGGTGTGTGTTTAACGCTCCTCGCTCCGAACAGGTGATGTTCCTGGGTGAAATCGAAGAGATCCTCGACGTCATCGAACCAACGCAGTTCAAGAAGATCCAGGAGCCTCTGTTCAAACAGATCTCCAGATGTGTAGCCAATCCACATTTTCAGGTACAGAAGAGTTTTATTTTGTGGTGCTGTGAGTTTTGACACCTTCTTTGTTGTTGCCTCTCTGAGCGTGTTGCAACAAACACAAACTGTTAGGAGCTTCACCCTTCGTGGGGCAAGTGTCTGTATTTGGTAACTTCCTCATTTCTCTCTGTTTTCTTCCAGATGAATAGTGAATTAATGACAGACTTAAAACTAAACCCAATGACCTGTTGAAATGTTTAACATTCAGTCGCAGCACGCAAAAAAAACAAGTGGCATTGTAAACACTTATAAAACTCTTTACACATATTAGTGTGGGAATGCATCCAATTTGGGTTTTAGATAAGGAAAAATGTACAATTCTGATCTGTTTTGCACTTTTCCAACAGATAATTTAAGTTAGTATAAAAAAAAGTCTTTATTTGCACAATTTCTAAAATTCACACACAAGCTGCACCAGTTACAAAGTAGTATGAATATTTTAACGTCTGTGATTATCTTTATGTCGTTACACGATAAGAAATTAACAAGAGACTAAATGTGACAAAGGTCAAACATTAGTTTTACACTTTGCTTCTCAATTCTATGTTTTTACTTGGAGTTTGGTTGTATTATTTATTCATGGTGTCTTTTGATGGATGAGTTTTCACCGTATACCACTAGAGGGAGCTGTTTGAAAATCGTTGATTTCTAGCTGGCGTCTCGCTCACTTTGTGTCACAGCGCTCTGTGTGAACAGACTGTACCGTCCCCGTCACTTCTCCTCGTGGTTTTACGCCGCGCCTTCCGCTCCCTGTGCCTCTCCGTCCTCGCAGGTGGCCGAGCGAGCGCTGTACTTCTGGAACAACGAGTACATCCTCAGCCTCATCGAGGAGAACATCGACAAGATCCTGCCCATCATGTTCGGCAACCTGTACAGGATCTCCAAAGAGCACTGGAACCCGTACGTAGTGTTCACACGCTCGCTGCTGGTTTTTAAGCTCTGTGGAGAACAGACGGGCAGCCCAGAGCGGTCGTTAAATCCCAGAGTGTGCGTCTGTGTGCCGCAGGACGATCGTCGCTCTGGTCTACAACGTGCTGAAGACGCTGATGGAGATGAACTGTACGCTGTTCGATGAGCTGACCTCCTCTTATAAAGCAGACCGGCAGAGGTGAGACCTGGAGCCGACCCCCAGTCGGGGTCGTATTATTCCGAAACTTTAGTGAAAAATGAGGGAATTTTGTGTCTTTCAAATGCAGCGCCACATGAAAGAAAACCAGTTTTGTGATCATATTGGAGGAGGTGGTGTAATCCTGTGATCCAGTTGACCTCCATGTCCGTCAGGCTTTTTCCCATTCTGCACTGTTGCGTGATTTTGCCACGGGACCGTTCACGGGCGCTGAAAAAGCAGGAGACGACGCTGAACGACAACTCAATGTTTTCCTCCTTTCTCTCCTCAGGGAGAAGAAGAAGGAGCAGGAGCGGGACGAGCTGTGGAAGAAGTTGGACGAGCTGAGGCTCAGCAACTCCACCCTGGTCCAGAACAACAGCCACGGGCCCCCCAGCATCCAAAACAACAACACAACAACAACAACAACAACAGCAGCAGCAGTAATAGTAAGAGCGACACCCAGGACAGGAGCAGCGACGCTGCCGCCGTCGCTGCAGACCTTAACGACCCAGACGTGGGCGTTCCAGCCAGCGAGAGCCTCACATGTGCCAAATGACGACGGATATCCACTTTTCACTCTGTGACGGTTTGACGCCGTGTTCAGGACTGCCGGGGGATGGGGGGGGGGGAATCAACGGAAAGAAAAACACACCTCAACAGTATATTAAATCTACTTATAGTGACTTAGCATTTCTTTGGCAGGTTAAGAAAAACAAAAAGTATATATTTCAATTTAAGACTATTTTTGGATGTTACAGTGTGACTGCAGTATATTGTTTATTTGTCTGATCAAAGATTTATCCTTTCACAATTAGTTTCTTAATGAAAATGATTTTTTTTTTCTTCTTCTTCTTCTGTTGTACTCGTATGATAGTCGGGGGAGGGGAGAAAACGACAATGACTTGAATTTAATGTTTCCGATCGTGCTGCACTTAGAAAAAGCCGAACAGCTATTTAAAGACGTCTATTTTTAATGTGCTTTTCCTCGTTCGCTGCCAACACTTGAGTGCAAACCTTAAAAGAGAAGGGAACGGCAGATTTTGGGAGTTTCTTGTTTTGTTTTTTTGTTTTGTTTTTTTTTTTCTTTCGTTCTTTTCAGTTTTTCGGGGGGACCACACCCAAAGTCAGGCATTTAGTGTTCATAATGGATATCCAGACCTGAGGACAGACTCAGGAGATGCTGGAAGACAGTCACAGAATGGGAGATGCACAAATAAAATAAAAAAAAACAAAACAATGACGAGTAAATAAAAAAACAAAAACTCATAAAACAGAGCAGCAGCTCTGGAAGTGACTGTACTTCACTATGGATTTCACACTGTTTCTTTGTGTTTGGGGTGTTGGTGAATATTTCTCTGTGAGCTTGGTGGATAAAAGAAAAAAAACATGAAGCTAATTATATCCTAACAGGGCAACCGACTTTACACTAAAGTGTGTGAGAGAGGGCTTTCTCAGGACGAGACCTGCTTTGAAATGACTGAAATTAAAAGCGTTCGACGTGTCGTGACAGCAGGAGGACGACGACTCGGCCTCCCGTTCAGGCCAGGCGTTCGCCTCAAATGTTGAACTGTTCCTTAAAAGCAGCCGATCTCAAAGCGTTCTGCGAGACCAACAGGACTATATTTTTCCAGAGTGTCACTGAGGCGTATATTTTTCGATGTTTCGGGATGGCGGCGGGACGCAGGATGTCTTGGAGTGTGTATCCGTACCGTCTGTGTATGTGTGGGTTGTGGAGGCTACTTAAAGGGAAACGCCACTCGGTTTCGTGTACAGTGTGTTTGTCTCCGTGGTCCTAGGAAAAGTGCGGTCAGTGGTTCTAGAGACATAAATGGTTCTTGTTAACGCTGCGTGCGTCCGAGCTCTGCTCTTCACGTACACGGAAACTGTTTCACAGCCGACCGCCATGTAGAAGATAACTCCATTAAGCTCCACAGGACTGTTGCTGCCAGGTTACATAGAGATCAACGTTTATTCTCCGGTTTCCATGAACTGAATATGACTGCCGTAGATCATAGGACCGACTCCTGAGAGTGACTTTTCTTTTCTTTTCGTTTCTCGATCGACTGGTGTTCCCTGTGCAAACCTCGGCGTCTGCTCTCTTACTTTGACCGTTCATGTTTTAGGTCCAGTCTTCTCTGATTGCCTTTCTGTCAGTACAGCATTCCAGCCTCTGTGACGTTTTAAGAAACTATGTGGGGAGCCTGTTTTGTAATCACAGATCTTATTTAGGTTTCACCATCAAATAAAGTCTACTTTTATCTTTCTACTCCCGTGTTCAAGCACCTGTTTCCTTTTGTTGTGGAGCTGCAGTACATCCTGGTGGCCAGCAGATGGTGCGATTGCCCTTCAATGTTCAACCTTCTTTCCACTCATTGAGCCTCTGCCAAGGAACTCATGAGCCCTGACCTCTGTCATTGTTGCCATCTCATTAGAAGCTCTTTTTTTGAGGATGTGAATTGTCACTGTGGTATAGTGGGAAGCACCGTCGCCTCACAGCAGGGGGATCTCCTGTTCCAGCCTGGGTTTGGATGAGCACTTCCCTGCTCTTCCTCCTCTTCTCTTCCTAACTCTAAACATATATATATAAATATTCTTCCTCCGGTTCGTCCTCCTCTCGCTCCTCCCCTGTCAGAGTTAACCTCTCCTCTCCAAGTTGCACGCCGTCGGCGCGCCGGCGCTCGGGCGTTGCCATGGCGACCCTCCTTCCCCGCATAAAAGAAAGTGAGGCTCGGTGGGAACATCTGCCTCCGGCTGGAAATGGGTCCGCTGGCGTGTGTGTTTGTTGGTTGAGTTCGATCGGCTCCCACAGCAGCGGCAGGAACGACGGCGCCCAATGCCTCTGAACTCCTCCGATGACAACCGGACCTCCTCTGCCTTCAGCTCCAAGCTCAGCCCCGCCGCCGACATCTGCGTGGGGCTGGCCATCCTCTCTATGGGTACGTGGCGTCGTTCAGTCTCTCTCATCCTGTTTCATCCTCACATACATTCAGTTTTATGTCTTCCAAACTTTTTACAGTAAATTCAACTGTTCAGCTTCAAGTTCTTTTTCTTTTTCATCTTAGTTCCATTTTTGTAAACAACATAACAGTTTCAGCATTTTATTGGAGCATTTTATGGAAGGAAATCAATTTTGTTCTTGCATATTTTGTATTATTGTATTTTTTCAAATTATATTCAACCCAATCAATTTCACTGTTTACTAAAAATCTCAAAAAATATCTGTTACATTAGTATTTTGCCTTTTTCATTTATTTGTTCATAGTTTTTTTTTTTTTATTTCCCACCTTAACCATATATGTTATATACTATACGTGTAATGCATATTTTAGCATACTATTATTTTTTTTTTTTTGTTTCACACTACTGGAACACTAAAATATTCAAACATTTTATCTGTGCTTTTATTTTAAATATATTGTTTTGATTTATTAGCTCAACTTTTCTATATTTCAGATGTGAAAAAGGTTTTTATTTATTTAAATAATGATTTGGTTATATTGTAGTTTATTTCTAGCATATTTGTAAGTATTTTCATTTTAATCTTCTATTTTAAGCTCATTTTAATACCTCCTCACTTTGTTAACCTCTCCCATTCATTTCCAGTATGAGGGACATTTACTTTTTTTCAACAGTTTTCTGTTTTCACAGCCTTTTTAAAGGTACAAACTTTAGTTTCCTCTGCCATCCAATAATATTATTTTATCCATTGCATTAGGCATGATTACAGCCAAATGTTCTGAGTGTGTTTTAAGTTAAATATCAAACAGGACTGCCAATATTAATACTTTCCATTAATAATTTAGTCTTTAAAGTGACCAATATAAGCACAGAAAGGATGAAATCATCAGAAAACACCATTAACTTAGAGGAGTTGTGGAGTCTGGAGTTCTGATGTGGCGCCCTGTTCTGCACTCTTGATGACGTTTCTCCTGCTGATGATCAGGATCGTAATCCTCTGAATGTCTGGTGAATCAATGTTATATTTTGTGTGTTTATGCAGTTAAATCCTGATCTGTATCTTGGCTGGAGTCTGGAGTGAGTTTGCTCCCTGTCTCTCTTTAGTTCTGCTCTCCATCCTGGGCAATGGGCTGGTGCTGGTCATCTGCTACCACCGCCGGAAGAAGATGGTGGACTCGGAGCTGCTGTGCGTCAACCTGGCCGTGGTGGACTTCCTGAGCTGCATCTGCTTCTACCCGCTCTCCATCCTGTCCTCCTTCCGCCACGCCTGGCTGGGGGAGAACGCCACCTGCGTCTACTACGGCCTGGGCTGCTTCATCTTCGGCCTGTGCGGCATGTTCACCATCGCCGCCATCAGCCTCATCCGATACGTGAAGACCTGCTACAGCCTGACCTACGGTGAGCGGGCCGTCCGCGCCGTCCGCGTTTTCTGCGGCGTCGAGCGTCTGAATGTCTCTGTCCTTCCAGCCGTGTGGATGAAAGGCGCCAACATCCGGGCGGTGTGCGGCTCCTTCTGGCTGGTGGCGACCGTCTGGTCCAGCTTCCCGCTGTTCGGCTGGGGCGAGTACGTTCCCGAGCCGTACGGCCTGTCCTGCACCGTGGCCTGGAGGGGCTACCACACCTCGGCCAAGGACGCCTTCTACGTCATCTGCTCCTTCGCCTGCTTCACGCTGGTGCCCGTGCTGGTCATCGTGGTGTCGCAGTGCCAGATCCTCTACAAGGTGTCGCGCTTCTCCTACTCGCTGTCCGCCAGAGGCACCCGGCACAACCTGCGCCACGCCGAGCGCCAGCTCTCCATGGTGAGGAGGCGCCGGGGTTCGACCGTTTTTCTGCAGGGTTTCTCGCAAAATGCGCGTTTTAACCCGTAATCGTTAAAGATGATCTCCACAAACTGAGCTTTAATGTTTTTTCGTTCCACAGAAAAAACTCGAAAGCCTGGCGTCTTGTGAAAAATCCCCCCTCTGTGTTCATCTTTCTCTATTCACCAACATTCTTAGTAAACATTCATTTTCTTCGCCAACACTAAGAACAACAAAACCTCCACCTGTTATCATGTTTTATGTAAGATTTATTCATTGCACTGAACAATCGGAGACAACCAAGTGACCACATGTGACCCCCGAGGTCAAACAGCTGTCCTCGGTTCTCTACACCGACTCTCTACTGCCACCTAATACGTCGATTTAGCATTGATTAAACGTTTCACCATGCATCCTTTAAGCTTAAATCTTGATGATGTTAGCCTTTGTGTCATATTTATATCTTTGCATGATGCACCTTCACAGAGAGCTGTGTTCGCAGACAGTGATTCGTGGAAGTGCATGAAGAATACTTTCAAATCAATTTTTTTTTTTCATAAAGTTCATCTATTGAGCTCTACTCCTGAAAGCTTCTCTAAAATATGATCGTTATATATTCCTAAGCCTGCTGTCTCACTGACCTGCTTCTTAATAGTTT